>NW_027097085.1:0-120000 GCF_019320115.1 Miscanthus floridulus | reverse complement strand
TACCGTCAAAACCTCTAGCTTTTCATTATATTTAGAAATACTAATATTTAGGTGTAATAAGTATTTATTAAATTACTAATGAGATATATTTTATATTAAACATGTTTGTAGATAAATAAAAAAAATAGCATTAAAAAGCAAGACTGCAAGGTCTGTGCAAACCGCGGGTGCGCCTTAGCTTGCAGCTTGCAAGTCTTTGATAGTGGGCACAAAGTTCTGCATGATAAAGCATCATTTGCTGCATAATCCAACACCCAAATAGGCATGCCTAAGGTAGTATTAATACATCTATACTATTCAGCCCTCGCCCAAAAGGACACTATTTGAACACAGCCATCTCAAGGTTTACATTTACAATACACGGAAGTACAGATGAATGAACATCGTGGAGCACTGCATAGTCTAGGGTTCTGATAAGAGGGGCATCATCCCAATCTAGGGTTCTGTGTGGCCTGATGATAGGTGCAGGGAAACACTGTCTTCCCATCGCTCACTGCTTGCAGCAGCAGCAGGAGACCACGGTATATTATAGGAGGGACCATATCCATATATCTTTACTGATACAATTGTACCTCTGCAACTTTGATTTAGTGTCTACTGTACAGTTCACGGTACTAGTTTCTTCGTCAATATTTTGGACCATATTTGATCTCAAAGATATTCCTGTGCAGCAAGGTATCTGCAATCAACTGATTGGAATCAGATCAAGTAATATTATCTAGCAAGAAATTGCAGTTACATCTGACAGGCGGGAATGCGAGCACAAATTCCAGATTGTTGCGGTAGCAAGGTGTGACATACTTAGAAGAGCAAGCTCAGATAGAAAATAATCCATCCCGCCATGGAGAACACGGCAAAAATGTGAACCCAGAACAAAATTGCAGCTGATTCTTTTCCACACCCTCTCAGATTTGCAACAGCACCTGCAACAAACAATCCTATCCTCAGATTCCGTACTGTGGTTTCCTAACATGGAGAACATGCAAGGCACCACCCAATGCCTTACAGATGTCAACTAACACACAAAATCGTTAAGAATCTGTACACATGGGCACATGAAGATAAGTGACAGTGATAGGAACCCTAGTCCTACCGGGAACCGATCTCAGGTTGTATGAGTGGGAGGAGGGAAGTCGAGGCTTGAGCGAGCGAGGAAGTCGGCGCGGAGGCGCCGTGGCTGCGCAGGCGGTGGAAGGCAGAGGGCGGCGGCGCCACAGTACCGTCGCTACAGTACCGCGGTACTGTTCACGGAAGGAAGAAGAGAGAAGGCGGCTAGGGTTTCTCCCGGCTCCCTGAGGAAGCCGGAAACAATAATTGTTTCTGCTTGATCTCCCGTCAAAGTCTTACAAGCTATTTATATCCCTTTATCTAAAAATAGAAATAACTCCCTAATAATAATAATAATAATTTTACTAATAATAGATAGACTCCTGGATGCGCCTGGCCATGAGCCCTCCACTGTGTGCGGCAATTTAGCCGCTAGAGGGCCTTTGCCTGCTGTAGGAGATGCCCGTCATAACAGATAGCTGATAAGATACATCCCTTGTTGGTTTCACATACCTGACAGCACTGATGTGGGCATAGAATGCTGCAGTAGCAGGACAAACTTGAACATTTTATCATCTTTGGGAATGAAACCAAGTTTATCAACTAATATGATAATGCCAACCCCAGCAAGAGGGACCAAGACCAACCGTGCAAAAATTATAGCAACGGTGGTACGGACACCAAGCCTCTTACTTCCTTCACCAGGGCCTGATTCCATAAATAAACATGGATAAAGACAAAAACATGAGAAATACCTCTAAACCAAGTAAGATGGTTATTCTAAGGGTGACCACACCCCATGCAATTTCTCCAAAGTTTTAACTAAAATAGTTACTTACCATCGACAAGATTACCCCCAACAGCAAGTAAAATGCATGGGATCATAGCTTCTCTGAAAAGTATGCCACAGAATTAGGTGATAGATGATAGATACATTCATCTCAGTTTGATAACTTTATTGGCAAGAGAACAAAACAAGAAATGAAACATGTAGATACCCAAGAATGAGGCAGCTGTCTGTGAAAAAGAACAGAGGGGCATCATCTGTAAGGACAAAATTCTTCAAGAATGGGATAACACCGATTACAATTGCGAACGCCTGGGTTAAACAATGGTCAAGGGGAAAAAGTTGTAGAATTAGTATATAAATAATTGCTAGTAGAATTTGGTTTAAAAATTGCTAGTAGAACAGCAGCAATACATACAGATGCAATAATCGGTGGCTGGAGAAGCTGCTTGTCTTTCAGGAACTTAACCACACATTTAACATAGCCCATTATCTGCATTAATATAACAAAATCATCTAGTTTATGCAGTGGGAAGTAAGCGCACCAAACTGATATTCGAAATCAGCTCCACTATTAGAATTTCTTACCTTTGTTCCTACAGAAGTGGCACGTTCATTTTGAACTTCCCCAGCAGATAACAACGGTTCATTCTCTGGTACAGTACTAGTGTGAGTGTTCATAAGATAATTTCCTATTTGGGGCACTGTATTCTCTCCAGATGCCTTGATTGGGAGTTCATCCTCTTCAGAACCATCAAAGGTCTGTCCTGGTGGTGGAGCAAGCATCTTGAATACATATGTGTAAACAATAATTGCACCAACCTGCAACATATCGAGGATTTACTGAGTGAATAACCTCAACAGCTAATTGTATGCATAGTCTAGATGATAAGCGGATATCTTTAAACAACAAGGTCACTATGCTGACTTGAGCAAAAATGAGCATGTACAAGCTGAGAAAAGCGAAGAGTATGGCGTACCCATTGGCCAAATGAGATATACGCATTCCCATCTTGATTGCATTTATCAGAGTCACCAAATGGGTTAGAAGGATCCCGACATAACGCTGCAATGAGGACCAGAGGTATATTTCCAATATTTCCTGCAAAAGAAAAGGAGAGCATTCGTATTGGATAACGAATGGTAAATAGAAAATAAAACTTATTTTCAGAACACAAAAGTGGTACCTATTCCTATATGGATAATAGTGAACTTGAAGTATGGATATGGAGGTCGGATGATAGATGCCACAACAAATCCAATCAAAGAGCCGGATACTGCGCCTACAACAATATTTACTGGAATATACCACCTGCAAACATGCAAGTATAGATGATATATAAAAAACAAAACAAAAGTAAAAGCAGAACAGAAGTTCAGAACAGTTATTTGACAAAGGAAAATTTCGAGGACACATACTCCTAAAGAAGCTTATGCATAAAAGTGGACACTTGTTATACATATACACACACGAAGGGGAAAGGAATCCATGAATATGTCAAAATGTAGGACAGAATAGTGAATAGTCCATTACATAAATTTCTATCATTTTCTACAAGATATATATTGCCAGTAAAAAAAATAGGTTGCTATATTATATGGAAACAAACTACTTGGAATAGTTTCTCCAATCTTTACTGCAGTATTTCAGTATGTTAAAAATAAAGTAGCGCTACTAAATTAATCCTGGAATGTGGAGTCAATCCCTATGAACCATAAATTCAACTGGAACCAAATTAATGCTTGAGCGCTGATTTCCTTCACCTTCAGTTGGTCTTTTCTTTGTAGTTTTGTAGAAAGCTAGAGCTTCCAAAGCTAAATTGTTCCATATGGAACTTAATTACTTAAAGATTGACCCAACCAGAAAGGTCAACAATAGCATACCATTTGATTGTCATTTTCAGTAATCTAATATTTGCAGGATGTATTGCTTATAGAGGGCCAGCGGCATATACAAATATAGAGATGATTAGCTGAAAACAACTTCTCGGTCAATAGTTCACACATCAGAAATCAAGAACCATGCACACCTGGACGAAGCATGACACTAGGTTTATAATAACAAAAATTGAAGTACGATAACAATCGAAATTATCCTTACCATTGTATCATCTTCTCGATAGTGATTGCTCTACCCAATTGGGAAAATATAAGGCATGGAAGCAGAAGGGAAAACACAAGCTGCAGCAAACAGTGAAAATATTATATCTAATTTGATAAAGCGAGAAAACATATTAGCACAATCAAGTCCTCTACCGCTCCACATATTCCTACTTTTGAACAAAATCCAGCTACAGTTGTCCATTACGCAACCTTCCATTAACTAGCTTTTATTACAAGAGACAAAGCTCACCCCATTGAGAAGCTTGCGGCCGTTGGGCTGGAGAATGTTGACGTACTTGGAGGCCATGAGGAACCCCATGAAGCAGACAGTGAACACCTTGGCGATGGGCAGCACGGCGTACTTGAGCATGCTCAGCACCGACGTCCCCTTGGTGCCTCCTTGCGCCGCCGTGGACAGCACCTCCGGGAGCGACCTCTCCATCATGGCTTGACCCAGACCTGACTACTGAAGCCTTCTTTTCCTTGCCTCAGGATCCAGTGACCCACGCAACCAGGACTCTGCCATTATTGGACTCTGCCATTATTTAAGCATGACTTCAGAAGGCAAAACATAGAGGTAACATCAGGAAAACTCTGGAACTGCTTTTGGCGCTGGTTGTTCAGGGGCCACCCAGCTGTTAGAGAGCTCGTTCGCGCAGAGGGAGTCAAGAGGAACGCGCAGAGCCCAGCTCACCGGATTCGCGTAACGCAATACGGCAGGCAGTAATAACAAACTTTTTGTTCGGCTGGCAGAATTTTGACCAAAACCGGCTGAAAAATACTGTCTGGCTGAAATATTATAAGAGAAAAATAATGTTTCTACTAAAAAAAGAAATCAAATAAGCCGAATATAAGGTAAGCCGAACGAGGCCGACTCTAGATGACTAACTAGATTCCAAACAACCACTCCTACTGCTAGAAAAAGATGACGACACCGAGACCCCCGAGCACTCCAGATGACGACACCGAGATCCCTGAGCACTCCATTGCTCCTGGGTTCGAAATTCGCATGGTCGGGGGATCCAGTTCCCCAGCTGCCGAGCTGCGTAGGGCGTAGGCATCCTGCGGCCGATTCGATTCGTCACGCACACGGCACATCCATATCAACAGCAGCTTCAAAACCGATTACCATATACGCGCTAAACCACTCCGCGGAAGCTTAGGAAGCAACCGAGCTCAGAATCCCGACGCCACATATCACCATCTACATCCAAAAAACAGGGACAGAGAGAAAGCAAACAAACAAGCAGTCGCGAATCGCTCAATGCGAGCGAGAGCGATCGCGAACGAGGCCACGCCACGCCACCCGCGAATCGTGAACCCCCGACCAAGCTAGAGGCGGACTGGCCCGAGAAGCGAAGAACTCAACTCACCGCGAGAGGCCGCCGAGTCGAGGTGGGGGGGTGGGGGGGGGTGGCGAGAAAACGCCGGGTGGGTTGGACTGCTAGTAGACAATACACGCGCGTTTTTGGAATCCCTAGCGGAGGGGAGAGGTCAGGGGCACGAGGAATTGGGGGCGTGCCGCTGCGCTCGTCCCGGCCCGGGCCGTACGCCCAGCCTCGCTGCTCCGTGCTGGCGGCTGCCTGCCTGCCTGTGGACTGTGGTGGATTGGATGGCGGCCGGGCCCTGCCGGGCGGCTTGCCAATGCCATGTGGCGGGTTCATTTCCTTTTTGTCTCCCAGTCTAGGGGTGTTTGCAGCGAAGAACTCGGTAGGGTATCTCCAACGACACCCAAAATACAAGACTCATTCATTATTTAGATAGCGTTACAGATAAAAGATTTAATATCTATTCGGCATCTTCTTCAACAATAACACTTAAAAAATCATTTCTGTAAATGGGTTTTCAGGAGAAAAGATGCCCATATATTAGGTTGTGCCTCTCAGGCAACCAAAAATAGGTCTCGTATAGGTACTCTGTTGGAGACTGATTTTGGGTCTCTTGCTACCCATTTTGAGTTTAGGTGCCCATATGAGTTTCTTGTTGGAGACAGTCTATGTCGATATAATATCGTCGGTAGTCCTTCGAGGGGTATCCCATGAAGATAGATTGATCGGCAGAGAAACGTGAGATCAAGAATAAGAAGGCAACATAAACACACGAGTTAGACAGGTTCAGGCCGTCAGTATGACGTATACCCTACTCATGTGGTCTGTTGGTTTGTATTAGCTATCGTATGATATTGTGTGAGTTTGGAGGGGGTCTCTGTCCGCCTTACATAGTCCTGGGAGCAGGGTTACAAATCGGTTAGATCTGAGAGATAACCGGAAAGTAATAATTGATTACAGAAATCTTGGGATTATACATATCCTAATAAATCTCATAATATCTTCAGGATATCTTTCTGGTGTCTTACGAGAGGCGCCGAGCAGCGTCGTGCCCTCAAGGCTTTGTCTTATGGGCCGGGCCGCCCTTGGAGGCACAGCCATGTGGCCTGCCGTGGGTATCCGGAGTCATACACCCCACAGCTAGTCCTCGAGCACCTTGTACCCGTTGTGCAACGTCATCTTGAGCTTGTCCGAGCAGGTGCGAATAAAGCCGAGCAGTCAAACTCATGGTCCGACCACCGTGATGAGTTGCTGAGCAGTTGTGAGCAGTTGTCGAGCAGCGTAAACCATAGCCGAGCAGTGTAACCCAAGTACGGCTTGCCATAAGGGAGTAAGGAGCTCAAGTTCAGATTCAAAAATTTCTACGCAGTGAACCAAGTGTGTCCACTTAGAGTCCGACCACGAGAAAATGAGATAGTCTTCGTCAATTTTCAGAGACATTGAGTCTTCTAGAAAAAAGCAAACACATTCACCGCGAGGTGAAGTGTGTCCACTTAGTCCCCGAGCCTGACAATAGATGACATAGACATATGGTGCCAGGGTCCAAGGTAGAAAAAATAGAAAACCAGCCAAGCAGGCAGCCAGTCCCCGGGCGTAGCCCCGAAGAGCACATTCACCTCAAGGTGAAGTGTGTCCACTTAGTCTCCGAGCCTGACAGTAGGTGACATGGTCACGTGGTGTCAGGGTCAGAAACAGCAGTCAACTTGGAGAATAGCAGTATCGTGGAGAAAACACCGGAGTAATGGTTGTACAACAGTAATTACTGAGCCATAACGGTCGGCAAAGATGTCGGCGAATATTCGACGAGTAATAACCAATTACGGCGATAAATCAGCAATGCAGGTCGGGGCTATGCGAAGGCCCAAGTAGCGGCCCACCTTCAGTTACGGAGAATTCGGAGAAGCGCAATGTGCGGGAACGGTTTCCCAAAAACCCTCAAATACGAAAAGGTGGGGGAAGTGCTTTATAACTGCGCCGCCGCACCCCGCACTCATACCTTTGTCCCTTTGCCATTTTATCTTCCTCCTCAGCCCTCGCCCTTCTAGATTCACATCCATACTTGCTGCCGCTACCAAACCCTAACTAGATCTGAGAGATGGCGTCGAAGAAGGGAGCTACGAAGCCAAAAAAGATGAGCCCCAAGACGATTGCCGAAGTCAGGCGTGATGAAGAGTGGGTGCCGTCGTGGACCGGAGAGGCGGAGCTCAATAGATTAGTGGAGGCGGGAGTCCTTTCAGACTACGTTATCGCCAAATGGCGGCCGGCCCTCGTTGCGCCCTTCCCAAAGCCCTATACTGATGAAGCAGTGGTGTTTGAGGATTATTTTTGGCGAGGATTGGGATTCCCTGTTTATCCTTTTCTGAGGGATTTGTTGGAGTTCTGGATGGTTAGTTTGTGCAATCTGCACCCAAACATCATTTTGCATATCTCGATCTTCATCCATTTCTTGGAATCCTTCCCCATTTCAACCTCTTCTGCCACCTGTTCTGGCTGAAGAAAAGAGTCGACGGTGGTTCCAAGGTGGTCGGCGAAGTGTACCTTCAGCTGCGCGATGGAATGGCTGGCAAGTACCTGACTGTACCGCTGAATACATCGCTGAAAGGGTGGAACGCTAGGTGGTTTTATATAAAACAAATCCACTATGCCGTCCACTGCGATGCCGACCACGTCCCAGAGAGCCAGAGAAGCTGGTCGGAGGTGCCAAGCAGCATGGATATGGAGCAAGTGACGGAGCTCCTTGGCTTAGATGTGCTCATCATGCTCTTGTTAGGATGTGTGTTACCAACTTGTTTTCCGGCTTGACATGCACTACATAGCTTATCCTTCTCAAATGTGATATCTTTCAAGCCTCTAACTAAGTCATGCTTAATCAACTTGTTCAATTGTTTCATTTTAACATGACCAAGCCTTCTATGCCATAACCAACTCATGCTAGACTTAGTGATCAAACATATTGTCAATTGAGCTTCTCTAGCATTGAAATCAACCAAGTATAGATTTTCATATCTAAATCCTTTGAATATCAAGTTAGAGCCATCTACACTTATAATCTCTACATCATCCACACTAGATATGCACTTGAAACCAAGATCACACAATTAAGCTACCGATAAAAGGTTGAAGTTCAAGCTCTCTACTAGTAGCACATTGAAAATGCTTAAGTCATTGGATATTGCAATCTTACCAAACCCTTTGACCTTGCCTTTGCCATTGTCACCAAATGTGATAATATCAATCCCATTGCTCATGTTTTCATTGATTGAATTGAACATTCTTGGATCACCGGTCATGTGTTGTGTGCACCCACTATCAAGCACCCAATGCCTTCCTCTGGCTTTATGATTGACCTATAAAAGAAGATCAATTCTTTTTAGGTACCCAAACTTGCTTGGGTCCATGAAGGTTAGTTACCAAGGTCTTTGATACCCAAATGACCTTCTTCTTTGGGCCTACAATTGATGTACCAATAAACTTAGCCTTCACACCATTGACATCCTTAACAAGCATGTAACAAGAATCAAATTTAATTAAGGATACAATAGGTAGCTTGTTCTTGTTAATCTTGCAATATTGCTCTACATGCCTAACTTGCTTGCATCTATTACAAAACCGACCATTGCCCTTCATAAAGTTAACTTTGGGAGTGACAAATGCCGCCTTGCCTTTCTTAGGGGTATAGCCTAATCCCTCTTTATTGAGAGAAAACCTTTGGCTACCTAAGCACTTTAGAAAGCGGGTATCTCCACCATAGGCATTGCCTAAGGCACGAGTGAGCTCATTCACCTCCTTCTTGAGGGTCTCATTTTCCACCATTAATGAGGCATCACAAGTGAGACCATCACTCAAAGGTGAAGTAGAAGTAGTAGTGCTATAAGAAGTGTTAGTGAGAGCAACTATAATGGGCTTATAAAAAGATTTATCAATAAGATCACATGTTAGTCCCACATCACATGATACAATCACTTGCTCCTTCTTGGCTTCCTCTTTGACTTGCTCGATGAGAGAGGAGTGAGCTTTCTCGAGCTTAGAGTGCGCTTTGATAAGCTTCTCATGGGCTTCCATTAGCCTCTCATGAGTGGCATTGAGCTCATTAAGGGATTGCTCAAGAAATTTGACTTTCTTGTTTAATTCCTTGCACTTCTTTCTCTTTACCTCAAAGCAAGTATGCACTTGCTCACACATGTCCATGAGCTTCTCCTTGGAGTACTCCATATCATCATCATCACTCCTACAAGCATCACTTTCACATTCATCATCATCACTGACATCATATTTTACCTTGGTAGGTTTTGCCATTAGGCATGTCGAAGGAGTGTCGAAGATGGAGGGTTTGTTGTTGATGGCGATGCTTGCTAGTGCTTTCATGATAGATTTCTTGCCATCATTACTAGAGTCATCACTATCCAAAGAGCCATCACTATCCCAAGTGACCACATAGCCTCCATCATTCTTCTTCTTTTGGAAGGTCATTCTCTTCTCATTCTTCTCCTTCTTTTCTTTCTTATCCTTCTTGTGCTTCTTCTTTTCATCCTCATCATTGTCACTATTGTAGGGACAATTTACTACAACATGATCGGGACTCTTGCAATTATAGCATCTTCTCATATATTCTTTGCTTTTGGTGTGATCTCTTCTCTTTCTTGCACCATAGCCCTTCTTCTTCATAAATTTTCCCATCTTGCGTACAAAGAGGGACATAGCTTCATCATCAATATCACTAAGATCATCATCACCACTTGATTCTTTCTTGGACTTGCCCTTGTTCTTAGATGATGATGAGCTAGCCTTGAATGCTATACTCTTCTTCTTCCTTCTTGTCATCCTTGTCATCCCTCTCCCTTTCCACACGGTATGTCTCTTGGGTTATGACATCACCTAGTACTTGGTTAGGAGTAATCTCCTTCAATCCTCCTCTTATGATAAGCAATCTCAACATCTCAACTCTTGGAGGTAAGCACATCAAGAACCGATGAGAGACATCATCATCCTTGATCTTCTCTCCCAAGGCCTTCAAGTCATTTACAATCACTTACAACCAATGGAATATTTCCAGAATGCTCTCATCTTCCTTCATCTTGAAGCATGTCAACTTATCCTTGAGAATATACAACTTAGCACTCTTCACCGCCGGTGTACCCTTATATGTTTCCTCCAATCTCCTTCACACCTTATTTGCTCTTTTATAATCCTTGATTTGCTCAAACACCTTGGAATCAATGGCATTGTATATGGTGTTAAGAGCCATTGTATTGCATTGCTTGTTGGTCTTGTCTTGGTTGGTGGGGTCATCAGGATCAATGATAGCATAGTCATTCTCGGTCACCTCCCATACTTGATCATTGATTGAACCAAGATACATCCTCATCTTTCTCTTCCAATAATCATAGCATGTGTCATCAAAGAATGGTGGTGTTGCCCTCCACATGGTTCAACACAACTTGAGCCATAATTTGACACCGAGGTTGTTAAGCCTTCAATCAAATAGTGACCATGGCTCCGATACCACTTGAAAGGTCCTAATATGGCTAGAGGGGGGTGAATAGCCTATTTAAAAATCTACAAATCAACTAGAGCAATTTGATTAGTATGACAAATAGCGACATACAAACTTACTCTAGCTCTACAAGGGTTGCAAGCCACCTATCCAACAATTCTAGTTGTAATGATTACTAGGCACACAACTTGTAATGTTACTACTCACTAAGAGCTCTCAATCTTGCTACTCTAAAGAGCTCCACTAGATGAACTTAAAATAACAAAGCAAGCTCTCAATTCTAATTACACTAAAGAGCTTGCCACAACTAGTTTGCAAGAATATAAATGAGTGAGTAGGGTGATTATACCGCCATATAGAGGAGTGAACCAATCACAAGATGAATACTAAATCAATCATGGGAGAATACCAAAGGGCAAGAGACAACCAATTTTTCTCCTAAGGTTCACGTGCTTGCCGACACGCTAGTCCCCGTTGTGTCGACCAACACTTGGTGGTTCGGCGGCTAAGAGGTGTTGCACGAACCTCATCCACATAATTGGACACTGCAAGAACCTACCCACAAGTGAGGTAACTCAATGACACGAGCAATCCACTAGAGTTACCTTTTGGCTCTTCATCGGGGAAGGCACAAGACCCCTCACAATCACCACGATTAGAGCCGAAGACAATCACCAACCTCCACTCAACGATCCTCGCTGCCCCAAGCCATCTAGGTGGTGGCAATCACCAAGAGTAACAAGTGAATCCCGTAGCAAAACATGAATGCCAAGTGCCACTAGATGCAATCACTCAAGCAATACGCTTGGATTCTCTCCCAATCTCACAATGATGATGAAACAATGATGGAGATGAGTGAGAGGGCTTTGGCTAAGCTCACAAGGTTGCTACGTTAATGCAAATAGCCAAGAGAGTGAGCTTGAGCTGGCCATAGGGCTTAAATAGAAGCCTCCACAAAATAGAGCTGTTGTACCCCTTCACTAGGCACAACACGGGGTGACCGGACTCTCCGGTCAGTTCGACCAGACGCAGGACCCCAGTGTCCGATCACCCGATGCTTGCCACGTGTCATCGGCTTCAAACGCCGATCGCCTGATCTCAACGGTCAAGTGATGACTGGACACGTCAGTTAGAAAGTGACCGGACGTAGGACTCTAGCGTCCGGTCATTTCTAGTAAGGTTCTAAACGTGAAATTTCACGACCGGACGCGTCTGGTCATGCTCGACCGGACTCACCCGATGTCCGGTCACTCAACATTTCCTCTATGCGCCTCACGTCAGTGTACGTCAGCACTGACCGAACTCAGACCATGAGCGTCCAGTTAGTTTACACGCCAGCGTCTGGTCACAAGACCAAGACCGTGTGCTTACTGCTATCACTGATCGTACTCTAAACCCAACGCTCGGTCACTGCACCACCAGCGTCCAGTCACTCTGTGAACCCTTGTCTTTTCTGCATAGGGCGCCAGTGACACTCCGCCGGTGAAGTTTCTAACCCTTGCTCAAATGTGCCAACCACCAAGTATATCACCTTGTGCACATGTGTTAGCATATTTTCATAAATACTTTCAAAGGTGTTGGCACTCCACTAGATCCTAAATGCATATGCAATGAGTTAGAGCATCTAGTGGCACTTTGATAATCGCATTTCAATACGAGTTTCACCCCTCTTAATAGAATAGCTATCTAACCTCAATGTGATCACAGTCGCTAAGTGTCTTGATCACGGAAACAAAATGACTCCTACTATTTATACCTTTGCCTTGAGCCTTTTGTTTTTCTCTTTCTTCTTTTCTAAGTTCAAGCATTTGATCATCACTATGCCATCACCATTGTCATGATCTTCGCCATTGCTTCATCACTTGGAGTAGTGCTACCTATCTCATAATTACTTTGATAAACTAGGTTAGCACTTATGGTTTCATCAATTAACCAAAACCAAACTAGAGCTTTTAGGAGGGAGCAGTCAGCATCTCATCGGAGAGTCCATCCCTAGTGTTGGAGAAAGTTCGGGGGAAGAGGGCAGCAGCAGACAAACCAGCATGGAAAAAGAGAAAGACGGTGGGTGCTGCTCCCATCAAATCGGGCGACATCTCGCTTAGCGGAGACCGACCTACTCGGACACGGAGTGTAGCCATGTTTGAGTGGTCAGATGATGACGAGGCTTCGGTGGCTCCTCCACCGAGCACTAAAGCGCCTGCATGCAACACGCGCATGGAGCTATGATCGAAGAAAGGCGAAGAAGTCCCCGAGCAGCAGGCGAGGGAGTCCCCGAGTAGTAGGCGATGGGGGCCTCCACACAACATGAGACGGGAGTCCCCGAGCAGCAGACGGATGAAGCCCCAGAGCGACGGGTAGACCAGAGGCTGACGGTTGAGGAGGCGGCACCTCCGCCCCAGAGCATAGAAGTCGACCCCATGGCCGCACCAGGGTGCTCAGGTAGGCGTCACTGGTTAAAGAAATTGTATCGGCAGCCCAAACCGTAAGTATCCTTGCCTCGGAGTTACTTTGCTGTCGTTTCTTAGCTTTTTTAGCGCATGACGAGAAGATCCGATGCAATGCAAAGCGTGCAGAGGATCCGACCCCACCCATCTAGACTGTCGAGCAATCGAAGGCTGGTCCCGGAGCAGAAAAGGTGCCGGTAGACCCCATGCCAGAGTCCCTAGTTGCTCAGTGGCCTATGGAGGAGTCAACTTGTAACACCCTTGGTGTTACAATCTCGTTTAGCACCGCGATTTAGGCTTAAGAAAAATTTTCGAAATGAGTTCCTCAAGTTTTTAATTTAAAAAACATACTTGAGGCGATAAGCGAATCTTATGTGACTTAGCTTCACGGACTCAAATAAATGCCCTAGGTTAAATTACTCAGTGTGTAAAGATATTTAGGAATGCCGAACGACAATGCTAGCGGACAGTTTGTCCTATTAGATTAAGCATGAAAAGCAACTTGTATAAATAAAATAAAATCCATTAATAAATAGAACGATATACATATATAGCGTTTGAATCAAATTTAAATTCGAGCTTTGCTGAATTTTTTCCTGTGCCTAGACGTTATAGTTTTTTTAAATTATTAAACCATTATATATATATATATATATATAGAGAGAGAGAGAGAGGGGTATATATATATATAGGTATATATAAGCTACGTAAAGCAAAGTGCCAGAACGAGCTCCTTTATGATCGAACATGCAGTTGCCTGCTCTCCTCTGCTTGCCACTGTTCACGGTCATAATGTCAGCCCCACCCATGTGTCTCTATCTGCCGTGTCTCTGTCTGTCCTTGTTGTCGCTGCGCCACTGTTCGCTCTACCAGCCATGCAGGCCGGCCATCCTACCTGCAGCTCCTCCGTGAGGTCCCTTCTAGGCGCCTCCTCCGCACGCCGCTGCTCCATGGTGCCCGTGCCATCTCCACCTCGCTGCCGGTGCTACCGTGCGCCGGTTCCCTCCTCTTCTTCCTTGTGGGCGCACGCAAATCCCATGCCATTTCCCCTCCACGGCTACTCCCATTCCTCCACAGCAACCGCAACGCTGCCCTCTTCCTCCACCCCGGCATCCTCGCCGTTTCATCTTCCATGGCCACTGAAGCACCCCGCTGTTGTCCCATGTGTCTGTCATAGGCTCCGCCCTTCCTCGGCACCGCCGGCTCGCTGGAGCACGATGACCTCACCCTCCCCAGCATCGAGCACCCCAACATGTCCTCCCTCGTCTCACAGCACCGTTGTGGCTCCTCCCGCTCACCGAGTCCGCGTGCAACTCTGCCCCATGCGAGCGTGCGTGCCCCTCCATCTCCCCGTGCCTCCTCCGTTGGTGTCGCGTCACGTGGAGCGGGCTACCGTGCGCCACCTCCGGTGCAGCAAGGCCACTGCCGTTGCCGCCTCGAGCTCCCACCACTGGAGCCGCAGCGCCCCCACCATGTCTCGCGCCTGTACCCACAGTGCCACGCCACCTCCATCCGCGTCTGTCACGCCATTGCTCGGCTCCTCACGGTCGTACGCGAGTCTGCACGATTCCGCACCGGACCTGCGACTCCACGGTGCGTCTGCTTCCAATCGACAGCCGGTTTTGTTCCCATCCTCTGCTCTGTATCGAAGGAAGAAGGGTAAGAAATGAAGTATAAATTGTGTCCAGGGTTCTCAGTGTAAAATACATGACTCGTTTAAATAGTGCCTAGGGATCTTGCGTCGAATAGAGGTTAACACAGGGGCGTTTTTGCAAAATGGGCCGCCACCACGCCACGTTGGGCCGTGTTCACCCACCTAGGCCACCCGCGTTGTTGCCCTGCCTGGCTGGGCCACCATTGTTGTCTGGGCCGCACGCGCTCGCGCTGGGCCGGCTGTTGGCCGCCGCGACTAGGCCGCTTGCTTTGCCTAGGCCGGCATGCTCCCGGCTACTAGGCCACCGCCCTATCATGCTGGACCGCGCACCCGCATGGGCCGCCGGTCTCCTCCTGACTGCGCGTGAACATTGGGCCGCTAGGCCAGTTAGTGGCCACCAGCCCTTTCAAATTGGGAATGATTTTCTAAAATCAGTTTCTAGTTTAAATTGTAAAATCAATATAAAATGGCATAAGAATCCAAAAATGGTAAAACCAGTTCTATTGAGTTTCTAAAATCACAATCTACCTAGTAGTGTATTTTGTTCACATGGGTGTGGTATGATTTTAGGGTTGCTCTAATTATTTTAACATGCTTAATATTGTTAAAAGGTGAACTTGTAGGAATTATTGTGATAAATTGGTAATAGTATTGGACATAAATTTTTTTACAGTAGGTTCCTAGCAATATTAGCTACTCACTGTAATTTTTGTAGCTCTAGAATAATTAGTTTGCTATATAGATGATGATGCCCTATTTTGAATAAAGATTAAATCAATAGGATAAAATAAAGAAACAACTTGGGTTTATATAACTAGAACATTCGTTGGGAAATAACGTCTTATTCGATAACATAGCTATGTAGCCTAAGTACGTTCATCGTTAGATCTAGCTCGTTAACCTGAGAGGTGTAATCGGATTTCTAAGCATTTCGGCTGTCATTGATTATTTACATCTATGCATTTGCATCAATGCATATCATATAGGTACAATGATGGATCAACGGATCAATTGAAGGATGATTGGGAATCCAAAGATGGTGTAATAGTATTCTCTCCAAGAGATGATGCAATGGGCTTTCTATTCAGTTGATGGTGGATGATCTGAAGATGCAGATACTAACTTTTAATATATATCTTACCCAGGCAAGCCCCGATGCATAACCCCTACTTTTCTGCAGTTTAAATTATATTTGTGCATTAAGTTTTAAGGAGTTGAATGAAACCCACTTGCATAAATATATCTTTATCCCATGAGTCTTACTAGTATGGCAGGATCGTGTAGAATGCTATGCTACAGGACTTCGGTAGAAGTCGAGTGATTGTCTATCACTCGCGAGAGATAGGAAATATATTATTGGATTATTATTACCTAGAAAATATAAATGGTGGAAAGGAAAAAATAGTGATCGGGTAGGGATATGGTTTGAGTATTGGTGGGTGTAAGAAGTTGTGTCGCCGTGGATGCGGGGCATGGCTTGGTTACACTGTTTTCCCTGTCTGTGTTGGTTAAGGACCGGTCCTTGCATAAGGCTCTAGACAAGTCACAGACTTATTATCCTGAGCACATACTTGGGTATGGGCACTTGGAAGACTTGTTGCTCTCTTGTCGCGGATCTAGCTCTTTTTGGACCGACTGTTAGGGTTTTATTTTGGTGGAGGAGGTCCTTGCACCGCACTGAGTCTGGGATTCAGGGGCGGGGGCTTGGAGTCCTAGTTTGAACGGGGACCTAGACACCTGGGATAGGAGAGTGATGGGTTGGTCCTGCTTGTGCCTAGGGTACAAGCGGGGCGTGTGTTTTCGGGGTACCCAGCTAGGGGCATTGATTCACAAATGTCGAGAAATCCGGTATGACTCGTCTACGGCCTAGCATCATAGTAAAAACTGAAATATGGAAGATGGAATAGAAAAAGGAACTCTGATTGCTTACCACCTACTTGAACGTAGTACAGGTGCTTACATAGAATGGTTAGTTAATGAACCAATGCGGCTATTAATAAAAATCAAATATAAGGATGCACATATAGTAATGCTTCCTGCAGATGCAATAAACCCACAAGTCAGATAGCCTTGTATATCCTTGGAGTCTTTTCTTTTCTTCTGTTGGGTAAGTCTTGTTGAGTACAATCGAGTACTCAGGGTTTATTCCCCCTGTTGCAGATGACAAGTGGATGCTAGAGCTAACCCTTGTGTGTGGATACCTCCTAGTGGGCTCAGTGAGGATTCCTTTACGCTGCGATCGTAGTTTTTATTTACCACTCTCACCAAATGTTTTTATAAATGAAAGTTTATAATATGTTGTCCTAGTTTATATATCAATGCTTTATCATTTTATGAATAGATATTTATTTCCACTGTAATCCTGATCACATGCTTATATTCCACTGTTCAATTAAATTATTCATAAACTCTGATAAGATGATTACATTCCACTATTATATAATAATTGTTATACTCTGATGTTGTACTACAAGTGTTGTGCTGTAAGAAATGTTTAAGAATGATGTAAGCTTTATTCTCTCATTTGTGATCCTGATGGCAAAAATGTGGATTTTCGGGTTCTCCCCTGGGGTGTGCCCGACGGAACCGAGTAATTTAGTGTTCTCCTTTAGGTACTTAGTGTCTAATGGAAGGCAAGCACTCCTGGGAGGTATTAGATTAGGCAGTTCTATCACACAACAGCAGCTACTGGTAGACTTGGCAGCGACGAGAGGTTGGCTGATGGGTCGGCGATGGTGCCAGAAGCGACGGTGGAAACCGCCAGATCTTCAGGGGTAGAGGCTAGAGCTTCCGATGCTACACCGATGTTTGGTGCGGAGAGGCCTACGACATCGGTAGAGCATATGGTGCTGCCCGAGGCATTAGAGGTCATGGTCGGACACGCTATCCAACCACCAAGCCCCCCAGGTAGTACATCCAGCTACAGCGGAGGAGGACGAGGTGGAAGAGATCAAACGTGCTGAACCTTGACCCCAGCCTGTCTGAATCCTCCGCAAGCGCAGCGACAAGGTGGTGGTTGTCAAGGAGGAGGACACCACCAAAGAGATGAGGAGACTGAAGTCCGCTGTTGCTGGCGTGATGAAACAAATCGAGGTCAGTACTGCATTTGGAGAGCTTGTCTCTGATGTTGGAGATCAGAATTCGTCATTATCATTGTGCATTTATAGGGGATAACTCGGACTGCTGAGCCACGGCACCAGCTGATAAAGAGGATGGAGCCCCTTGCCGAGGAGAACAAAAAACTCAAAGCGGCGATGAACCTCACAGAAAGAAACATCTAGAGGGCCCAGCACGAGCGAGACCTTGCAGAGTCCAACGTGCGAGACCTAGAACACCAGAAGGGCATCCTATCAAAATGGCTGGCGACCGCATTCGAGCAGCTATGGAGCAAGTCCGAGTAGCTGGCCACTGTCTCCAAGCAACTAACGAGTGCTTTCGAGTAGTTGGAGCAGCTATGGAAAGTCTCCGAGCAAAAGAAAGGTATGTCGTATCGGTGAATCTACTTTGTATTGCTGAGTAGCTATATCTTTGGTGATGACTGTTGTGCTTGTAGAGCAAGATGTGGAGCTTGGCCAGCTACACTAGGCCCTCAAACAACTCCAAGAGGAGAAGGTGAAGGAGTCAGAGCGAGTGGACAGACTGGCCAAGGAGCTGAAAGGTGAATACATCCTGGCCGAAGTTACTGCTAAAGTGGTTTTCTTGTTTGATGGAACCTTGTAATGCTTGCAAGATACCATCATAAAGTCAAGGCACAGTTTGATGTGCTAGTGCAGGAGGCCAGGACCCAAAGGGACAAGTTCAATGCTGTAGTCGTCGGAGTTAAACCGGTGCTCGACTGCGTTGACCTAGAGGTGGCTCCTCAGCCTGACGGCTAGCCACAGTGTTCAGACACCATCATCCAGAGGTGTAAGGTAGCATAGGAGAACTTCAAGAGCTTCAACCGTGACGCCATTGTTACCGCTGCTACTCACGCTCTTGCGGTGGTTCAGTCCCACTATCTAGCCATTGACCTTTAGGCGATAGGGGGCGGATTCACCGAAGGGCTGGACGAGGCAGAGACCCAGCAACTAGAGGATGAGGTGGAGGACATGGCAAAAAAGTTGGCCGACGATATAGACCTGTTCGGTGAGATAGACAGTGATGACGGAGCTCGGTGATCTGTTTGGTAATATTATCTGTAACATCTGGAGATGGTAGTTAGAGCATGCGATAGTGCGGAAAACATTTATGTATTTGTATAAATGTTATGAAATGCTTGTTTATGCGACTTGTTCATATTTGTGGTGAAAAAATGTTGTAGTAACATCTAAATGCATTATACATAGCATAAGTAGCAGCTGAGCAGTTAGTTCGTTACTGAACTCTTTGGCCTCAGCTAGCCCATAGTCCATAACATCGAGCGCGGAGCCCGTGGACGTCTAGGAGGAATAGGCATCACCAAGGAACTACAGCCAACCACCCATAACGCAGAGCATGGAGCTCGTAGCACGTGTAGGGAGAGATCGGAGGCTGGGTCTTCTCCATAGAGCGCAGAGCGGAACATGTGCTGCTCGGCGATTGGCGAAATGACTTGGAGACAAACATAGTATAAGTGGCATCCGAGCAATTAATTCTTTACTGAGCTCTCGGCCTTGGCTAGCCCATAGTCCATAACATCGAGCGCGGAGCCTATGCACGTGTAGGAGGAACAGGCATGACCAAGGAATCGTAGCCGACCACCCATAATGTAGAGCGCGGAGCCCATGGCACGTATAGGGAGAGATCAGAGACTGGGTCTTTTCCCTAGAGAATATAACAGAACGTATGATGCTCGCTGATCGGTGAAATATCTTAGAGATTTGGAGAAAAATCTTTGGTGATTTGGAGAAACATGCTGCGAAATACATTGGCGGTTTGGAGAAAACGTGTTCGGCGAATTGGAGAAAAATGTGGCAAAATACGTTGGCGATTTGGAGAAAACATGTTTGACAAATTGGAGAAAACGTGTTCGGCGCATTGGAGAAAAATGTGTTCGGCGATTTGGAGAAAAACGTGTTCAGCGATTTGGAGAAAAACGTGTTCGATGATTGGAAGAAAAACCATTCGGCAAAAACGTTGGAGATTTGGAGAAATGTGGGCAGCATAGTTATGACAATTACGTAATGGACTTCATCATGGAGTAGCTGAAAGCTCAGTGACCATAAGCGGAGATTAAACCATAATGGAGAAATAATTGAGACAAATTATGGAGATCAAAACTTTATTCATCATAGAATGGAGAGTACATATCTGGAGCGTTTCAAGGATAAAAACATATAAGGTGCTCGATGTGCCATGAATTGGGGACATCGATTCCGTCTAAGTCACATAGGCGATAAGACCCTAGTCGGGTAACCTCTTTGATGACGTAAGGCCCTTCCCATGGGGAGGAGAGCTTGTGCATCCCTTTGGTTTTTTGTTTTCTACGGAGAACGAGGTCGCCGATAGCAAATGAATGACTTTTGATGTTGTAGTTGTAGTACCTCTACAAGTCTTCTAGATATTTGGCTGTGCGAACACAAGTGATTAGGCATTCTTCCTTGGCCCTATCAATGTCCTCTGTCCGAACAGCTGCGGTTGCTCTTCATCATAATTTTCTGTCCTAGGTGCTCGAAAGGCAATATCCGCTGGTAGTATGGCTTCTGAGCCATAAACCAAGAAATATAGAGACACACCGGTGCTGCGACTAGCTTGAGTGCGTAGTCCCCAGACTACAGCTGGTAGCTCCTTGAGCCATCTGCCCGGATTCTTTTCTTCTTTCTGAAATAACCTCTTTTTGAGGGCATCAAGGATCATGCCGTTCGCTCGTTTGACCTGGCCGTTGGCTCTAGCGTGGGCAATGAAGATGTATTTGATGGAGATACACCGGTCTTCGTAGAAGTCCAAAAAGTGGTGGCCAATAAACGTAATTCTAAGGTTGGTGATGATGCTGTTCGGGAGACTAAATCTGTGGATGATATCTTCGAAGAGCTCGACTCCTTTCTTGGTAGTAGCCGAGACGAACGATTTATACTCGATCCACTTGGAGAACTTGTCGATGGCGATGTATATGTATAGGAAACCACCTGGCGCTGGCTTGAAAGGTCCAATCATATCCAGTCCCCAGCATGTGAAGGGCCAGGAAGCTGGGATGGTCTACAGCTCTTGTGCCGGGACGCGTATCTGCTTGGCGAAAAATTGCATCCTTCACAACATCGAACGAGGTCTTCTGCATTGGAGATGGCCGTGGGCCAATAAAAACCAGCTCGAAAAGCTTTGCCGACCAGTGTTCTCGAGGCCGCGTGGTTCCCATAGGAACCGGAGTGAATTTCAAGAAGTAGCTTCACTCCGTCTTCTTGGGTGTTGCATTTTTGCAGTATCCCTTCCTTGGCACTTTTCCTCATCAAGTTTGAAAGGATCAAGATGCCCAAGAGGGGGGGGGTGAATTGGGCTAATTCTAAATTTTCTTGCAATAATTAAATCCTACGGTTCGCCCAATTAACCTCTTGTGCCTAGAAAAGTGTTTCTATCAATCTAACGCACAAAGGACTTGCAACCTATGTTCCAAACTTACTCTAGCATGGCAATTCTATGAATGTAAAAACAAGTATTGAATTGCTTAAAGTAAATGCTCAAAGTAAATAGGGAGAGAGGAACGTGGTGATGTTTTGTCAAGGTATCGGAGAGTCACCACTCCCCACTAGTCCTCGTTGGAGCATCCACGCAAGAGTGTAGCTCTCCCTTGATCCATGCAAGGATCAAGTGCTCTCTATGGGATGATTCTTCGATACTCCGTCGTGGCGAATAACCCAAAACCACTCACAACTTGAGTTGGGTCACCCACAAGCTCCGTCGGGTGATCACCAAGCTCCCAATCACCCCCAAGCCGTCTAGGTGATGGCGATCACCAAGAGTAACAAGCACAAACTCTCACTTGACCATGCAAAGCCTAATGAGAACGGTGGATGCACACTTTGCTACTCTTGATTCACTAATGAGGCTACTCACTTGGATTCTTAAATCTTAATCACCTCACTAGGACCTTGCTCTTCTTGGCACTCATAAATGTGTTTCTCAGCTGTTGGAATGAGCAAAAGTGACTCCACACACGAGTGGAGCTTCTATTTATAAGGCAGTCTAAAAACGAACCGTTATGTGCCTCTACGGGGTGACCGAACGCTTCGGTCATGTTGACCGAACGCTCTGGTCAGTTCAACCCGCACACCCATGTTTAAGTGTTGACCGGATGCTAGCAGGGTCCGATCACCACTAACCGGACACGTTCGGTCGCATTTAACCCTCACTGGAACCTTACTGTACTCGACCGGACGCTGAACCCCTAGGGTCCGGTTAGTACTGACCGGACGCGTTCGGTCGTAGATTTTCTCTTTTGGAACCTTACTAGAGTCGACCGGACGCTGGCCCTTAGCATTCGGTCACTCGACCACTCAGCGTCCGATCACGCTAGACGCAATCTCCTTGATCAAATGAACTGATCAAACCCTACAGCCAGCGTCTGGTCCGACCGGAGCCAGCCTCCGATCAGCATTTGACCCTCTATTCACTTCCAACTCTCGATCATATGTGAATGAAGTTAGCTCCAATGGATCTTAGGCATATGTAGGAGCTACCTATCGCTAGTTTTGACAAGTGTGCACCACACCTAACTCACTAGATTTATCTAGGTCAAGCTACCCGTCCATACCCCCCTTAATAGTATGGCTAAAGGAAAAATAAAGTCCTAAACTACTCTAAGTGTCTCTCCAACTCTAATCGATACTTAGAACTAGTCATCCTTAACCTTGTCGTCCATCCTTTGAAAACTGAAACAATTTCCATCGTAGGGGCATGACCACCTTGATTGCCCAATTGATCTCCATTACCATGACCTAACTTAATTGCCTCTGCAAAACACACATTGGTCATAGTAATCTTGTATTGTCATTAATCACCGAAACCCAACTAGGGGCATAGATGCTTTCAATCTCCCCTTTTTTGGTGATTGATGACAATACCACCTCGAGTATGTGAAAGAGTGAGGTTTTTGACATGCTTGGTTCATATAAGCTTTTGTCAATAAGAACAAAAGCGTTAGGCAAGCTTATACGACCCAAGCCAACTGATGTACTCAAAAGATATGAAATAAGCCTGAGTACAAGTGGTGAAGCTCATTTGCATCGAAGTATAAACGCGGAAGCAAAAGCAAATGAGCATAACACAAGTGATATGACATATCAATGAATTCAAAGTAGAGAGCACACAAGTCATATATCACAATCACGTAGATATCACTATCACATAGATATAATAGTATGCATGAAAGTAAACACATGAATGCATAATAGTAATAGTATATCACATAAATAAAACTCCAAATGTATATAATAGACTAATAGCTAACTAGACTCCCCCTAAAAGTCGCTCCCCCTGAGTCTACATACTCGAACCCTCTCCCCCTTTGGCGTCAAACACCAAAACCTAAGGGTCGGTCGGTGGGGCTGCAGCAGACGAGCCGGGCGCTGAGGTACGAGGAGCAAGCTGAAACTGGGCGCCATCATCATCTAACCCTGAGCTCTATACTGACTGACTCTCTATGGCTAGAAGTGTCTCTGAAGCGGTCTAGGTCTAAGCTAGGGCAGGTGCTGCCTGTGATGCTGCTGGTATATCTGTTGTAGGATCTAAAGATGCGACAGAAGAAGGGAGCCTCTGAGTAGTCACGGCGACAGGAGCTGCTGTAGAGGGACCTGGGGCATACATATACGGTGGTGTAGGCATCCCTGTCAACTCGCTAAAAGATGCTCCAAGACTCCTGGAGACTGATGTGTCAGGTACAAATAGCGAGGGTGACTGATCCGGTGAGAAGCCCGTATGATATGGTGTGAACTATGGGGCTACCACTGATGAGGATAACCACTAGGACACCTATATTGTGGGAGAAGCAAACAGAGCTGAAGGCTGTCCCTAACTCTGAAGCCCACTGAACTGTACTGCTGGAGTCATCATAGTGGTGGCAGGCTGAGCAAGCTAGGGTGAAGGCTATGACTATGGAGCCCCAAGTGCTGTTACTACATGCTGCATAAATCCCATAAGCTCCTGCTACATGAGTAACTACTGCTGATGCATCTGCTGCTGCTAGAGGATCTACTGCTGTCGCTAGAATTCATTCTGATGAGCCTGAAACTATGCAAAGTTGGCAGCGGTCTCCTAAGCTTGTCGTGCTTGATCTTGCTATATCCGCTCAAGAATAGCAATCAAAGCAGGGGTCCGTCTACGGTGCAGGTGGAGCTGAGCTAGAACTGCTGGCCTCTGTATCATGTCTACGTGGAGGCATCTGAGGAATGGGTAGGTAGTCATCATCCAAACTATCACTAGACTCGCTCCTCTCCTCCTGAGCCTCAAGCTGCTCCTCCTCAGTAGCGGCTATGCCTCTGATAATCTCGTCCTACTGAGCTGTGGACTCTAGTACATCTGGACGACAGTGAGGCTGAGTAGGTGCCTATGGTGTGCTATGCCTAATCCTCTGTGCCATGTTATAAGCTGGAAACTCTGTGGTGGCATCTCTGTACTCTGCAACCATCTCTGGTGTCCTAACATGCACAGCCTTAAGCATAAGGAATGTGATCCAATGTGCATATGGAAGCTGCCTGCGACCTTGAAGCCCTCAGCTATCGTGTCCTCCATCTCAGATAGAAGAAGATCCCAAATATTAAACACTGTCTGCTGCATCAGAGCGTTGAGGAGCCAAAGCTATAGGCGAGTCAGACCCTCTTGGTATCCCATCCTGGGAAGTAGTGTTCTCCTGATGATAGCCTCTAGAACTCTAGCTATAGGAGTAAGGTCACTGGGGTTCCTCCTTGACCCCTCACCAAAGGGCTCCTTGAAGCAATGTCGCACAAGATCTGTAGGGGGCACCAAACCACCATGAGGACGCCTGGGAGGTTGTTGCTGTCCATAACATACCTCATGTAACCTAACAAGCTGCTCCTGTAACCTTAGTATCTCCCTGGCCCTCTAACTCATCATCCTGTAGTCTCTACCTCTGAATGCAAAGTGAATATATCTATGTTGTGGGTCAATATAGAGAGAAGCATAAAACTGACGAACCTAGGATGGAACATATACTCCAGTTCATCCAATCAAATCTATCAGCCCCGGTAGATATGCAAGGTAGGGGTGAATATGCTCTCCAGCTGCTGTGACTATAGCCTCAATGCTGCAAACCCACTGAGATATGAAAACTGCTCCACTGTTTAGATATGCATTGTAGAAGTCTTCTTGAAGCGGTGTATAGAATCCCTCTGAAGCTCTCTCATCTCTCCTAGGTGGAAACCACACATCAAACTCCACAAAGCGAAGCAGCTAAACCTGCTTGGCCGTGGTGGCCCTCAAGTCAAAGTGGGTCACTAGAGGCGGACCCTGTGAACGAGGTGGTGGACATGATCCCCTCTGCTGTGTCAGCGGCCTCAGTGACACTGGAACCCGGGTACGACTAGAGCGGCGTAGCAGTGGCTAGGGTGCCTGATCGGTCTCCTTGGCCTGTTGGCCCTCCTCACCCTCCTAAGGCTACTGTGACTGCTGTCCCTCCTGTGTCTCCTAGGCTGGCTGAGGCTCTGCTGGTGGGGGCTGCTGCTGTGACTCCCCCTGAGGCTGAGGATCCATAATGGGAAGACATCATCCTGCCATCATGACAATCCTAGATGGACTACCATGAAGACACTCAATCTCCTTAAGTCTGCCCTGCGCATCTGGTGCTAGATGATCTACAATGACAACTCCACTGTGGGCACCTCCTCTCTCGGCACACTCTGCGGCCTCAGCTACTGCTGCTGCTCTCGCTGTCTCTGCATTAGGGTACTTGCACTTCTTTGATGCAACTTGCTTCGTCGCCTTGCCTTTAGTTCCTGCGGGCAAACAAGGCAGAGGCCTTCGATCATCATCTCCTGGACCACCACCAATGTTCTTGGTGTGAGCCATCTGATCTGACTAGAACCACTACCGCTGACAAGATCCACTGTCCACTGACACTTTCGAGGCTTGGCCTCGATCCATACTCGCGAGCTTGGCTCTGAGTTGACTGTCAACTGCCACTGACACCTCAACGACACCGACTCGCTGCACAATGGAATAGATGGATATACATGTAAGTATGATATATCTAATAGATGTGAAACCCTATGAGAGCAAGAAATTTAGATGCGAAATAGAAGCGACTGGCTTGCTACCTGATGAAACGGCGATCCGATGAAAAGAGAAGTGACATGCGAGGAACCACCAAATCAAGGGTTAGGGTTGGCGGTGAGTAGTAAATCGACGGCCTAGTGAAATTGGCGCAGTGATGAATGGCTAGGTCACGGGCGAGTTGCAACAAGAATGCACGGGCATGATCAAGACCTTACCAGCGCTGGACGACAGAGGGTCGGCAAAGGACCATGGTGGCATAGGAACGGAGGCACATGGGTGGAGGCGATGGTGTGCGCGCGAGCTGGCGGCGGCGTGCGCGCGGGCTGGCAGCGGCGGGCGTGCTGGCTGGTAGTGGCGGGCGCGCTAGCGACTAGAGACGGTGGCTACGGTGACTCACGGCGACTAGGGCACGGTGGATGCAAGACTGGATAGACGCGCGTGGTTAAATAGGGTGGCCCTCATGAGTTAGAAATGGAAAATAGGGAAGAGACCTGATGCCACACGATATCTACTAACCGGACGCTCCAGTGGTAGCAACCAGACGCTACCACCCAGCGTCCGATCGATTCCAGAGAGGTCCAATTCCTCTAGAATCGCGGCCGAACATGTCCGGTGGTCCATGACCAAACACAGCCAGAGTCTGGTTAGTTGCCTTTAACACCATGTAGATCGACCGCATGCTGGAACCCTTCCTGACCGGACGCTCAAGCGCAGAGTCTGGTCACTCCTTCAGCTTCTGTTCACCTCATGTGAACTGACTGGATGCTGGACTATAGAGTCCGGTGCAGCGTCCGGTCACTCTTTTCCAGCAAATCTCCAATGTTCCTCCGCGCTGCCTATTCCCAATCAAGTTCCAACTTGAATAAGATCCAAATAAACACCAATTGGGACTGATTTGAATGACCTCTCTCAAACCCTCATATTTTTCAAAATATTTTGCCTTAGGCTATAATTCTTTTTAAGAAAATAGGCAATAAGAGGGCAAATGGAACAAAATGACAAAACAATATTCATGCATATGCAATACTTATAAATAAATCTAGTTGCTTGTCAAGTTTGATCCAAGGTTAAGCTTCTTCACACGCTTTTCAGTGGTTATCTTAACCATGTTAGACAAGCCCTATATGCATTACCAAGAATTAAACATGTTGTATATTACAATGAATGCAAGGGACAACACAAGCTCAATTTTTAGTGAAGTTACTAAAATCAAGTACATTGAGCTCATTCCGTAATCTACAAAATATAGCCTCATCTAGCGGTTTAGTGAAGATATCCGCTAATTGATCTTCGGTTCTTACACCTTCTAGTGATATATCATTTTTAGCAACATGATCTCTTAGAAAGTGATGGCGGATATCTATGTGCTTGGTGCGAGAGTGTTGAACCGGATTATTAGCAAGTTTTACCGCACTTTCATTATCGCACAAAAGAGGTACCTTTTCTAGAACTACACCATAGTCTAGCAAAGTTTGTTTCATGTATAATATTTGTGCACAACAAGCACCCGCGGCAATGTATTCCGCTTTGGCGGTGGACAAAGCCACACTATTTTGTTTCTTGGAGGACCAAGACACAAGTGATCTACCAAGCAAATGGCACCCTCCAGATGTGCTCTTTCTATCAACTTTGCAACCGGCATAATCTGAATCAGAATAGCCAACTAATTCAAATATAGCTCCTTTGGGATACCAAAGGCCAATGCTTGGTGTGTGCTTAAGATACCTAAGGATTCCTTTTACGGCAATTAAATGTGTTTCCTTAGGATTAGCTTGAAATCTAGCACACATACACACACTAAATATGATGTCAGGCCTAGATGCGGTCAAATATAACAAGCTATCAATCATAGAACGGTAGAGAGTTTGATCAACCGGGTTACCTCCCTCATCTAGGTCGAGATGTCCATTGGTAGGCATTGGTGTCTTGATTGGCTTACATTCATCCATCTTGAATCTCTTGAGAAGATCTTTTTTGTATTTCTCTTGAGAGATGAAGATGCCTTCTTTCATTTGCTTGACTTGAAAACCAAGAAAGAAAGTAAGCTCACCAATCATGGACATCTCGAACTCCTTCGACATCAATTCACCAAATTCTTTGTCTGAGTCTTCATTTGATGATCCAAAGATGATATCATCAACATATACTTGACAAATAAAGATATGCCCATCAAGCTTCTTGGTGAATAGTATGGTGTTGACCTTCCCAATGGTGCAGCCCTTCTCAATGAGGAAGTCCTGAAGGCGCTCATACCAAGCTCTTGGGGCTTGCTTAAGCTCATATAGTGCGTTGGACAACCTATAAACATGATTAGGATATCTAGGATCTTCAAACCCGGGAGGTTGATCAACATAGACTAGTTCATTAATAAAGCCATTTAAAAATGCACTTTTCACATCCATTTGATATAGTTTCATTTCGTGATGTGATGCATATGCAAGTAGGATACGGATGGCTTCTAATCTTGCAACCGGTGCAAAGGTCTCTCCAAAATCCAAACCTTCAACTTAGGAGAACCCATTTGCAACTAGTCTTGCCTTGTTCCTCACAATAACACCTTGATCATCTTGCTTATTACGGAACACCCACTTTGTTCCAATGACTCTTGCACCTTTTGGTCGCTCTTCAAGAGTCCAAACTTCATTGCGAGTGAAGTTGTTCAACTCTTCATGCATGGCATTTATCCAATCTAGATCTTTAAGAGCTTCTTCTACCTTGGTAGGCTCATAGTAAGAGACAAAAGAGTGATGAGCAATAAATGAAGCAAGTTTTTGAGATCGAGTCATTACATCCTTTGATGGACTCCCTATGATGAGATCTTATGGATAATCTTGTAGGAGAGGTGTATTTCTTCTATTGACCACTTGAGAAGGAGGTTGTGGAGCATCAATATCTTGTGCTTGTACCACCATTTGCTCATGGGAGACATGAGTATCTTCATTTTCTACTCTCTCATCTTTTTTACCATCTTGTGGCACACTTGATGAAGAAGGTTGATTAATGACTTGTACATCATCTTCATCATCTTTTGGCTTGATGTCACCCATGGGAATATTCTTCATAGCCTCCCTCAATGGTTCATCACCTACATCATCAAGATTCTTATGTGCTCCTTGGGAGCCGTTAGATTCATCAAATTCCACATCATATATTTCTTCAACCAAGCCGGTGGCATGATTAAATACTCTATATGCTTTGGACTTTGATGAGTAACCAACAAGAAAACCAATATCACAACGTCTTTGGAACTTCCCTAGGTGTTGCCGCTTCTTGTAGATGTAGCATTTGCAACCAAACACCCTAAAGAAGGAGATGTCCGACTTCTTCCCATTGAGCAACTCATAAGGTGTCTTGCCAAGGAACTTTTGAAGGAATATGTGGTTTGATGCATAGCATGTGGTGTTGATTGCTTCTACCCATAGAGCTTCGGGGGTGTTGTACTCATCTAGCATTGTCCTTGCAAGAGTGATCAAAGTCCGGTTCTTCCTCTCAACTACACCATTTTGTTGAGGAGTATAAGTTGCGGAGACTTCATGCTTGATCCCAACTTCATCACAATAAGCTTAAATGTTTGTGTTGTCAAATTCTTTTCCATTGTCACTTCTTATCTTCTTGAGCTTTACTTCAAATTCATTTTGAGCTCTCTTGGCAAACTTCTTGAAGCAAGATGCAACTTCAGATTTGTCATAAAGGAAGAATACCCATGTATACCTTGAATAGTCATCAACAATCACAAGACAATAGAGATTCCCTCCCAAACTCTTGTATATTGTTGGTCCAAATAAATCCATGTGTAGGAGTTCTAGCATTCTTGTGGTTGACATGAAAGCTTTGGTTGGATGAGTATTTGCAACTTGCTTGCCGGCTTGACATGCACTACAAAGCTTGTCTTTTTTAAACTTCACATCCTTCAACCCTCTCACCAAATCATTCTTCATAAGCTTCTTGAGTGAGCTCATCCCAACATGAGCAAGTCTTCTATGCCATAGCCACCCAAGTGTTGTTTTGGTGAATAGGCAAGTCTTTAAATTTGCATCTTCGGAGGTGAAATCCACTAGATATAAGTTGTTGTATCTAACTCCATTGAATATCGCTTAATTATCATCTACCTTGGATACAACAACCTCCTTCTTGGTGAACAAGCATTGGAAGCCAAGATCACACAATTGTCCAATGGATAGCAAGTTGAAGCAACATAAAGCACATTGGAGATGGAATGATCATTTGATATTGCCACTTTGCCCAATCCTTTAACCTTGCCCTTTGAGTTATCTCTAAATGTTATTCTCTCTTGCCCATCTACCTCTTTATCTAGTGAGGTGAACATACAAGAATCACCGGTCATATGTTGAGTGCAACCACTATCAATAACCCAATGACTTCCACCGGTCTTGTAGTTCACCTACACACAAGAGATTCAAGCTTTAGGAACCCAAACTTGTTGAGGGCCCTTCACCTTCTCAACAAGTGACTTAGCCACCCAAATCTTCTTAGGCCTATTCTTGTTAGGGGGTCCTAAGAACATGACTTTCATCTTTCCACTAGAATCTTTTCTAAGCATGTAGTGAGCATTGAAGGCAAAGGGTCTAGCATGCTTGGGCAAGGATTGTGGCGGTGGAGTTTGGCACTCATGAGCAAAGTGGCCTTCTTGTCCACACTCAAAACATCTCTTTGGCTTTAGCTTTGGCTTTGATTGTTGTTGTTGAACTTGAGTCTTCTTCTTCTCTACACATGCCATATATCTAATGCCACTTCTATCCATCTTCATGATGGTGTTCATAAGTAGCTCACTTTGGAGGTGCTTGCCTCTAGCAAACTTGCTCAACCCAATTTTGAGATGCTCTTTCTCCAACTTGAGCTTCTTATTTTCTTCCTTTAGAGCATCATCTTTCTTCTCTTCCTTGAGTTTCTTATTTTCTTCTTTGAGCTTCTCATTCTCAAGGATCAACTCTTTGTCATGATCAAGAGTTTCTAGCATAATGGTGTTGTGACTTTTCATCTCTTCAAGATCTTTCATGAGCTTTTCATTTGAATTCTTGAGCTTGACATATTCATCATAGTCATTGCACTCAACCACTTTCTTACCTTTGCCACTAGATCCTTGCTCAATGCTCTCATCAATCAAATCATCACATAATGTAGCTATATCAATCTTAACAACATGGTTAGTAGCATCATGTGGCTCACTTGGTAAGAATTCTTGAGCAATGACAAGAGTATCATAATTGATCTTTAGGGTTGTATGTTCATCTTTTAGCTTGTTGTGGCTAGTGATGAGCTTATTGTGCACCCACTCAAGTTTATCATGTTTATCTTTAAGCTCTTTCTTAGAAGATTTGAGCTCCTTGAGTTTGAATGATATAGCATCATTTGTCTCTTTAAGCTCAACATTAGCCTTTTCCAATGTATCGCATTTTGCTAAGAGTGAGTCATTTTTAGCATCAAACTTTTCATTTTTAGCTCTACTCTTTCTAATGATCTTAGTGTATTATCTTAGTATTTTGATAAGATCATCATATGAAGGTGGATCATCATCATCGCTATCGCTATCACCATCACTAGCTTGCTCATCATCACTACTATCATCATTATTAGTTACCTTGCGTTCACCCTTGGCCACAAGACATAGGTGTGTAGAGGATGATGGCGATGGTGGCGGTGAAGATGAAAGATCAATAGCAATGGCGGCCACCTTCTCATCTTCACTATCATCATTGGATGATCCACTAGATGAATCAATGTCCATGAGCCAATCACCGATGATGTAGGCCTTTCCACTCTTCTTCTTCTTATGGAAGTCCCTCTTTTTGCCATCTCTCTTCTTGTATGGCTTGTTCTTCTTCTTCTCAACTTCGTCTTTGTTACTTGAGTCATCTTTCTTGCCCTTGTTCTTGTTCTTGAACTTGTTCTTCTTGGGCTTGGTGCATTGATGTGCTAGATGACCAAGTTCATCACAATTGAAGCAATCCATTTCGGAGATTAGCTTTCTTCTAGAGCTTGTGAAGAACTTCTTCTTGCCATCGAACTTGATGCCACTCTTGTTTAGCTTCTTTAGCATTTTGGCGGCTTTCTTCACCATGAGAGCAAGATCTTCATCTTCATCTTCTTCATCACTTGAGCTCTCATACTCAAGTTTTGCTTTGCCCTTATCTTGGCTAACTTTGAAAGCTAAGTCCTTCTCTTTCTTCTTGGTAGAGGATGAGCCATCTTATGGCGTGATGTGCATGTACATCTCATGAGCATTGATCTTTCCCAAGATTTGTGTCGGTGTAGCGGTGGAAAGATCACCTTGGTGTAGCACGGTCACAATATGCCCATATTTGTCAATGGGGAGGACACTCAAGATCTTTCTCACAACATCGGATGGTGACATTTGAGTAAGTCTAAGCCCATTGACTTTCTCTACAAGAACATTCAAACGTGAATACATCTCATTAGCACATTCTTTGGGAAGCATCTTAAATGAATTTAGCTTTTTAATCACAAGATGATAGCGTTCCTCACGCTCACTCTTGGTTCCCTCATGGAGCACACAAACGTCCGACCATAGTGCATGGGCGTCTTTGTGGTTCCTTACGTAGTTGAACACATCTTTGCAAAGGCCTCTAAAAATGGTGTTTCGAGCCTTTGCATTCCACTTTTCATAATTAAAGTTCATCGCCTTGTAAGTGTGTAGCATCCCGAGGTTTTGGGAAGCCTTGTGTGGTGGCTCTAAGTATACCAATGTCTAGAGCTTCTAAGTACGCCTCCATACGGATTTTTCAATATGGAAAGTCATCTCCCTTAAAGATAGGAGGAGGTCCATCCCCGTGAGATATCTTGCTCTAAGCGATTAAGCTTAAAAACATGAGCACGAGGCTCTGATACCAATTGAAAGGATCAAGATGCCCAAGAGGGGGGGGGGGTGAATTGGGCTAATTCTAAATTTTCTTGCAATAATTAAATCATACGGTTAGCCCAATTAACCCCTTGTGCCTAGAAAAGTGTTTCTATCAATCTAACGCATAAAGGACTTGCAACCTATGTTCCAAACTTACTCTAGCATGGCAATTCTATGAATGTAAAAATAAGTATTGAATTGCTTAAAGTAAATGCTCAAAGTAAATAGGGAGAGAGGAACGCGGCGATGTTTTGCCGAGGTATCGGAGAGTCGTCACTCCCCACTAGTCCTCGTTAGAGCACCCGCGCAAGGGTGTAGCTCCCCCTTGATCCGCGCAAGGATCAAGTGCTCTCTACGGGTTGATTCTTCGACACTCCGTCGAGGCGAATCACCCAAAACTGCTCACAACTTGAGTTGGGTCACCCACAAGCTCCGCCGGGTGATCACCAAGCTCCCAATCACAACCAAGCCATCTAGGTGATGGCGATCACCAAGAGTAACAAGCACGAACTCTCACTTGACCATGCAAAGCCTAATGAGAACGGTGGATGCACACTTTGCTACTCTTGATTCACTAATAAGTCTACTCTCTTGGATTCTCAAATCTCAATCACCTCACTAGGACCTTACTCTTCTTAGCACTCACAAACATGTTTCTCAGCTGTTGGAATGAGCAAAAGTGACTCCACACACGAGTGGAGCTTCTATTTATAAGGTAGCCTAAAAATTGAATCGGTGTGTGCCTCTATGGGGTGACCGGACGCTCCGGTCATGTTGACCGGACGCTCCGGTCAGTTCAACCCACACACCAGTGTTTAAGTGTTGACCGAATGCTGGCAGGGTCCGATTACCACTGACCGGATGCATCCGGTCGTATTAAACCGTCACTAGATGCTTACTGTACTCGACCGGATGCTGAACCCCTAGGGTCCGGTCAGTACTGACCGGTCGCGTCCGGTCGTAGAATTCCTTCACTAGAACCTTACTGGAGTCGACCGAACACTGCCTCTCAGCGTCCGGTCACTTGACCACTCAGCGTCTGGTCGCACCAAATGTAATCTCCTTGATCAAATGAACTGACCGGACCCTATGGCCAGCATCCGGTCGCACCAGAGCCAGCGTCTGGTCAGCATTTGACCCTCCATTCACTTCCAACTCTCAAACATATGTGAATGAAGTTTGCTCCATAGGATCATAGGGCTGTTATAGAGCTACCTAGTGCTAGTTTTAACAAGTGTGCACCACACCTAACTCACTAGACTCATCTAGGTCAAGCTACCCATCCATACCCCCTTAATAGTATGGCCAAAGGAAAAACAAAGTCCTAAACTACTCTAAGTGTCTCTCCAACTCCAATCGACACTTAAAACTAATCATCCTTAACCTTGTCGTCCATCCTTTGAAAACCGAAACGATTTCCATCGTAGGGGCATGGCCACCTTGATTGCCCAATTGATCTCCATTACCATGACCTAACTTAATTGCCTCTGCAAAACACACGTTAGTCATAGTAATCTTGTATTGTCATTAATCACCAAAACCCAACTAGGGGCCTAGATGCTTTCAAAGTTGTCGTCCACCAACATGTAATGCTTGCTTCGACGAATTTGGCATTCGGTTTTAGTCTTATCGATGGGTACTTCAGCGCTGGAGAGGTACTTGATGAACTGTTCCCTCCAATCAGTGACTGGCGAAGGTACCGTAAGTACCAACTGCTCGGCGAGAGGAACTTACTAAATTTCCTTATCTTCCTTAATGGATGGCGCCAGAAGATCTTGAACGAAGACCCCTGATGAAATCACGGCGCGAGAGGAGCCTAGCTTGGATAGGTGATCGGCGAGCTGATTTTGATCGCATACCACGTGGTGGTACTCGATACCGTAGAACTTTCCTTCAAGCTTCCTGATTTTGGTGCAATATGCATCCATCTTCTCACTGGAGTAGGACCAATCATTGTTGAGCTGGTTGATGACTAGCGCAGAGTCCCCATATACCATGAGGCATTTGACACCGAGCTCAATGGCTATACGGAGTCTGTGGAGACATGCTTCATATTCGATGGCGTTGTTGGAGGTCAAAAAGTGTATTCAGAGAACGTATCGGAGTTTATCCTTGGTCGGCGTAATAAGCAGGATGCCCGTACCAGCACCGTTGATGTTAAGGGTGCCATTGAAGTACATCACCCAATGCTTAGGGCAGGTGGCGGTGATGGGCTCTTGGATCTCGGTCCACTCAGCGACGAAGTCAGTAAGCGCCTAAGACTTGATGGTAGGTCTGCTTCTAAATTCAATCGAGTAAGTGTCGAGCTCGATAGCCCACTTGATGATACAGCCATTGGCCTCTTTGTTGCGGAGGATGTCCCCTAGAGGGAACTCGGTGACCACGGTGATCTTGTAATACTCGAAGTAGTGATGGAGCTTGCGCGAAGTAATCAAAATGACGTATAGCAGCTTCTAGACCAGAGGTTAACGAGTCTTGGGCTTGTTAAGAACCTTGCTGATAAAATATATCGGACGTTGCACCTTATAGGCATGCCCGACCTCCTCGCGTTTGACCACAATGGCTATGCTAATGACACGAGAAGTAGCGGCGATGTAGATTAGGAGAGTTTCGTCTAGCCATGGCGCCATCATGATCGAAGGCTTTGTTAGGAATGACTTAAGCAGCTCAAAGGTTGTGTCTGCCTCTTTTGACCAGGAAAAGCGCTCAAAGGCCTTAAGGAGTTTGAAGAATGGTAGCCTTTTTTTGCCGAGGCGCGATATGAAGCGGCTTAAAGAATCCATGCAGCCTGTAAGCTTCTGTATATCCTTGACGCATGTTGGTCATTTCATGTTGGTGATGGTGGAGACCTTGTCAGGATTGGGCTCAATGCCTCGTGCGCTGACAATGTAGCCTAGGAGTATACCGGATGGAACTCCAAAGATGCACTTTGAAGGGTTCAGCTTTCATCGGTACCTTTTAAGGTTCACGAACATTTCTTCGAGGTCGGCGATAAGATCATCGGCGGTCTTGGACTTGACAACCACATCGTCGATGTAAGCTTCGATGTTGTGGCCGATCTATTGATCGAGGCACATGTAGATAGCCCTTTGATAAGTTGCCCCAACGTTCTTGAGTCCGAAGGACATGGTGGTGTAGTAGTACGCACCAAAGGGCGTGATGAACGATGTCTTGTTCTGGTCTTCTTCCTTGAGGGAGATCTAGTGATAGCTGAAGTAACAGTCAAGGAAGGAGAGCAGTTCGTAGCCGACGGTGGAGTCTACTACCTCATCTATCCGAGGCAGACCGAAGGGGTCTTTAGGGCAGTGTTTGTTAAGATCAGTGTAATCAATGCATATTCTCCATTCTTTTTTCTTTTTTCAAACGAGAATAGGGTTTGCTAACCACTTAGGATGATACACTTCTTTTATGAATCTGGCAACTAAAAGCCATTTTATTTCTACCCTAATAGCATCCTTCTAGTCTAGCACAAATCAGCAGAGTTTCTGCTTGATCGATTTGGCAGTTGGTGAGACATTCAAGGAGTGCTCGATCTTCTCCTGTGGTACCCCCGGTATGTCTGTAGGTTTCCAAGCAAACACGTCGGCGTTGGCACGTAGGAATAAGATGAGTGCGCTTTCCTATTTGGGGTCAAGGTGAGCCCCAATCTTCATGGTCTTGGAGGGGTCATCGAGGCCGAGCTCGACCTCCTTGATTTCCTTGGACTTGGCAGAGGCGCGAGGAGGCTCTAGATCTGGGATCTCCATGTCATCGGCGGGCACCGTCTTGGCTTCAGTGACCACGCTAGCCATCTAGATGGAGAGGTCAGTGGCTTCGGCGAGGGCGAGACTCTCTATCTCACAGGCGTAGGCGATGGAGAGGTTGGCCCGCAGGGCCAGGACTCCTACAGGTGAGGGTAGCTTCAACACCAGATACACATAGTGCGGTATAGCCATGAACTTGGCCAGAGCTGGCCGACCAAGTATGGCATGGTAGGCGGTGTTGAAGTCGGCGACGTAGAAGTTGATGTGCTCGACGCGGTAGTTGCTTGCCGTGCCGAACTGTACTGGTAGGGTGATCTCTCCAAGTGGTTTGGAGGCCCTACCAGGTACCATACCCCAAAAGGAGGAGTTAGAGGGTGTGAGATCTGCTAACCCGAGGCCTAGCTCCTTTAGGGCTCCGGTGAAGAGGAGATTCAGAGCGCTCCCACCATCGACGAGCACTTTTCTAAAAAGCACCTTCTGGACTATTGCATCAAGGACGAGGGGGAAACGCCCTATGTAGGGAATGTCCGCCCACTGGTTGGCCCTGCTGAAGGTGATGGGAACCTTGGACCATGGGCGATAGCTAGGGTTGGTAGCGGCATCTTCTGTAGTGACGGCGAGCACCATCGTGCGGCAAGCTTCCGTTCCCTTCTGCTCTCGGTGGAGGCGAGGCCCTCGAAGATGGTGGCGACCACCTTGTTGTGGTCCTAGAAGGCATTGTTATTGCCCCTAGGTGGTCGGTGGCCTCCGGCTCTGTCGTTGGTGTCGTCGTCCAGTTTTTTGTCCTAGAACTCCTTAGCCAAGCCGAGGTAGTTCTTCATCTTATGCTTGGCTTTCTTATGGAGAGGGCACGGGCTGTCGAGGATCTTCTTATATTGCTTATTGTAGTTGCGCTTGGCCCGAGGTTCATTAATGGCGGCGACGATGTGGTCTAGCCAGCGGCGGCGATTTTGGCCAGACTTAGGTCCTTTAGGCCTATCACGGCCGTTGTCACGATGGTAACTGCGGTCATCATAGCGGCGGTCATTGTGGCGTCGGTCATTGGGGCGGTCATCGTAGCGGCATGTTGGGCGATGAGTGCCCGCATCCTCATTGAAGCGCACCTCGGCTTCCTTGGCGTCGGTGTACTGGTTGGCGGTTGTGATCATCTCGCCAATCCTGGTAGGCGGCTTGCGGTTGAACTTGGAGCACAGCTCACGGTGGTGGAGTCCTCGGATGAAGGCGGTGATGACCTCAGCTTTCATGATGTTGGGGATAGAGTTCCTCATCTCAAAAAAGCGTCGAATGTAGCTACGGAGGAGCTCGGACGACTTCTGGTTGATGCGGTTCAGATCATGCTTGGTGCCCGACCGAGTACACGTAGCCATGTAATTGTCGGTGAAGACTTTTTCAGCTCCTCCTAGGATCCGATAGAGTTTGAGGCAAGGCTTGTAAACCAGCTCATGGTGGCCGGTGTGAGCATGATGGGAAGATAGTTCGCTATGACACTGGTGTCTCCTCCGGCAACGTGGACAGCGGTGGCGTAAGCCTGTAGCCACTGTGTTGGATTCATCCTTTCTTCGTAGGGCTCGACCCTAGTGATTTTGAAACCATGGGGCCACTGAAGAGTTTGGAGCGCCCTTGTGAATGCTAGGGGCCCCTCGGGGTTGTCAGCACTGTCATCTCCAGCGTTGCTGTCGGCGAGTGGCTTGAGAGCTGAGTCTGGGTTATCGTACTCTAGCTCGTACTCCTGGCGGCAATGTACTCCGTCTTCATTGCGATCGAAATGGCTTTCGTCGATACGTTGTCATGCATCTCGGAGATTGTTGAGGTGCACTCGGATGTCCTGGTCAACCTCCTGGTTGGGTTGGCGGTGATGTTCAATGTAGTTGCCCCTAGCTCCACCCTGTAGGGGTTGCCTATCATCATGGCGCTGGTCAGTGAAGCGACTTGGGCGGCGATCAGATCTTATGGAGACTGATCGGCAAATCAAGGTTGTAGAGTAGGAAGGTCTCTGATCCTGGCGGATCTCATTGACCTGGCAATGCACCGCTTTGAGCATTGTGGTGACCCTAGCGACCTTCGGTGTCTGCTAGAGCTAGGCAAGCTCATTGGCGGACATGGCTAGGTTGGCGCTTGGAGTCTTGTAGATGTCGTGGTCGTCAACGCGGAGAAACTCATCATCGAGGTTGCACTGGAGCGGCCTTCCTTGCGAGTCAAGCTGCTACTTGGCCATCGCAAGGGTAATCTCGTTTGCTCGACGTTGTGCATGGTTGACGTTCCGGTTCTCACGAGCAGCGCGTTCCTCCTCGGTTTCACCGTTCGGAGGGGGGCTGTCGACGCTGATGTTGAAGATTGCGTCGCCATGGAACAGAGGGAGAGGAAGTTGCTCAGTGAAGGTTTCAGCGAGGGTCTCTGTAGAGCCCTAGGACTTGGAGCTCGGATTCTCCTCTGGGATGGTCTGGAGGGACGCTCCGAAGCGTCGGTCGACGTGGAGCATGTTGACGGCCGGCGGAGGCTGGTAGGTGATCTAGTCGGCGAGAGGATGGATGTCTCCCACCTGGTCAGCAAATTTACCCCTTAGGGCGTCTTGGTAGGTGGCGGCGACGTTGGTGAGCCTGAAGGGTAGAGCTATAACTCCTGGAGTTTTCGAAGCAGCCTCTGGCAGATCTGGATCGGAGGGTGGTCGATGCTGGACCAGAGTGTCCAGAGCCGATTCGGCGATGGAGAGGCAATCGGGAGCTTCTGACCAACCTGATCGATTGATGCGATCAGATCGTCGTTGTTGATTTGCCTCCTCTGGTAGCGAGAAAGTGGGCGGCGAGTTGTTGATGGAGGCGACCTCGGAGGTGGTTCCGAGATCGGATCTGCAGTCTCAGGTGCGGGGGTGATTGGCGCAGAATCAATCTGCATCGGCTCAAGGAGCTCTCCGACTCCGTCAACGTTGATGATCCATGAGATTGATCCAACCGTGAAGATCTGGTCGGGCTGCGGGAGGGACGAAGAGCCTGCAGAAAAAGTCATCTTGTTTGACAAGGAAACAACATGTAAACCCCTACCTAGCGCACTAACTGTCGACAAAATATCGTTGGCAGTCCTCCGAGGGATATCCCATGAAGATAGATTGATCAGTAGAGGAGCGTGAGATCAAGAACAAGAATGCAACAGAGACACACGAGTTAGACAGGTTCAAGCCATCAGTATAACGTAATCCCCTACTCATGTGGTCTGTTGGTTTGTATTAGCTATCATATGATATTGCGTGAGTTTGGAGGGGGTCTCTGCCCGCCTTATATAGTCCGAGGAGTAGGATTACAAGTCGGTTAGATCTGAGAGATAACCGAAAAGTAATAACTGATTATAGAAATCTTGGGATCATACATATCTTAACAGATCTCGTAATATCTTCAGGATATCTTTTCGGTGTCTTGCGGGAGGCGCCGAGCAGCGTCGTGCCCGCAAGGCTTCGTCTTGTGGGCGGGGCCACCCCTGGGGGCGCAGCCCATATGGTCTGTCGTGGGTATCCGAAGTCGTACCTCCCACAGTCTAAATCTAGTATGTTTGGTTCCCCTTAGTCAGTTTAGCTACTAAACTGTCAAACAAAGGACTAAAGTAGTTTAATCACATTAGTCACCCAAGAATAACTAAAAATAGGCTAAAGTGCCTAGTGGAAAAGGGATGCCCCTCATTATTGCTAGCTCTCACCCTGATTTGAGCATTCATTAGGGGTAGTTTGGTCTTTGTTTAACTGCTCTAATGGCATTTAGTCACTTTTAGTCACCGGAACCAAACAGGGGTGAAGTTTAATCATTAGTTTTAGTAGCTAAACTTTAGCAGGGGAAACCAAACATATCCTTAGTCCCATTTAGTCACTTTTTATCAAACGCTATGATTAAATGATACTAAAATGACTTTAGTCCTCTCTATCAACTCTAAAATGACTAAATGAGACTAAATCATTTAGGATGGACTAAACTTTAGCAGCCCAAACCAAACACCCCTTATCTATTAGGCGATTACTCCCTTTGCTTTTCGCAGCTAATTTTCCTTTTCTCTAGACCATGTGAGAAGCATCGGCTGTGGTGTCGAAAAGTATGCAAAGTCGCTGATGCAACCTAGAGATGGAAGGGATGGTTGGGAACTGTTTGGATCACGGCAACCTTCGTCGCCATACATTTAAACTTTTAAATTTTTACAAAATATATTTTTTTTCTACACGAGGCATGTTACAGTTTGATAGAAGTCCTTGACATTGTCTTAGAATATGTCATCAATATTTGGGAAATCAATAACAATATTAAAAGATATTTACATTCAGCATGTTAAATTCTTTGTACTTTGTAGCAAATTGAGTTTAGCTCAACGTATGGTGGGACTGGCCTACGCATGTTTAAATCCGATTTGACATTATCGTATTTATCTGAATTTATTTTAGAATTTAATGATATTTTTTTAATGATAAGTGACACGCTAGCGACATTCGAGACACATGTGATGATTTGTTAATCTCAAAATTTCGTTTTTGCAGGCTTGAATCAACAAGCTCAAGACGGCTAGAAAAAAACTCCCTCAAAGCTTCATTCCTGTTTACATCAAACCTCAAAGTGCAAATTTTTAGAGTTTCCCATCGAGATGTGATTTGTCCGGACCTTGTCATGACAAAGATGTGGGCAGTTAAAGTGAAGCGGTTGTCGCGAGAAAGCGAGAGTCAGCAAAGTGTTCTATTCTATTTTTATTCTTTTATAGGAAATATAATTTCATCTATTTGTCCTAAATCAAATTTATCCAACTATTAAAATCTAAAATCTAACATAAATTTACAATACAAAATTGACATTGCTAGGTTTATTATGTATGCTATTTTTTTTACATACCCCCTATGTCTCAAAATAAAAAAAAATTCTAAAATTTTCAAATAGATTAAAAACATTGGCAAAAGATGCATGTATCATCATCTTCTTTTCTTTCCCGAAAGGTATGTCCTGGATTTGGTATGGTTTCATACACCCGTGATTAGCTTCTGCATTCAGAGGCTGGCCCATGTTTTACGGAGAAAGTTATTTTTTGGGTCAAACTTTAAACATTAGAAAGTTATTTATTTTTTGGGCATAGGGGTATAACTATTTTGTTAAGACAATAGTTTTTTTATAGAATTTGACAGTCTAAATTTTGACTTGGGGCGAACACAGATGAACTTATATTTATCAGTAGCTAGTAGATATTTTCAGACGGTGTGAATTCACCAAAAAAAAAAAGTAGCTTATTCCACGGGAACACTTCGATGCGATTCTGATGTGATTTAGCCTGTTTGTTTGGCTGTGGCTTGTCGTAAACGATCGTAAATTTTCAGCCGGAACAGTATTTTTCTCTCACACAAACCAGCCAGCAGTACTTCTTCATAAATCAGTAACGATACGAACCAGCCAACCGAACAGACTAATTAATCTCAATCGATAAGTCCAGGCTAAAAAAAAGAGTCTTTTCCCGGGATGCTTCCTCCGGCACCATCATCCTGGCTTGGACGTCGATGTGGGGCATCTCCACTGTTCGACCAGCCATGCAAAGAGCTAGGCTTCGACTTCGACCGCAGGCCTCTCAACCTGCGTGCGAGTCGTAGCTTTCATGTAACAAGAACTCAAGTTCCCTTTGCCATGTACGAGTGATTGGAAGAGCAGCTCTTGGGCGGCTAGAGTGGAGAATCGGTTAAGCGAATAAGCGATGCTTTGACATTAATTCCATGAAGCTATTAACTCAGGGAAGTGGATCGACTTGGTGGAGATCGGATTGTTTGCTGTTTGACGTTGTTGTTGCTGCTGCTGTTGCTGGAGCCTAGGGAGTACACTGAGTCATTGGGCTTGTTTAAATCCAAGGTGTAGACTTGGGATGTCACCTCGGGTGTTACATGAGGTGTTGTATAGGGTGTTTGGATACTAATAAAAAAATAAATTATAGAATCCGTCAGTAATTCGCTAGGCGAATTTATTAAGCCTAATTAATACATCATTAGCACATGTGTTACTGTAGCACCACATTGTTAAATCATGAATTAATTAGGTTTAAAAGATTCATCTCGCAAATTAGTCGTAAACTATACAGTTAGTTATTTTTTTAATCTATATTTAATACTCAATGTATATGTCTAAATATTCGTAAACTTTAGGAGAAGGACTAAACAAGGCTGAAACCCTTGTTACGCGTGGAATGATGGTAGTCGCATGTGTCTCCATCAGACGGCGCAGCCACCACGATGTTTCTTTCTTTTCTTTCATTCGTTCAGACTTCAGAGGTAGCCATCACAAATTGAATAAAGCCTTCCGGGCCAAATCCGGATTCCCATATATTAACAGTAAAGGCTGATCGGGATGCCTGATGATGACAATGACTCGTCATTTTCGGCAACATTGGCAGCCCCTATTAATTCCCGTCTACCAGCGTACAGCAATTAAGCTCATAGTCTGTCAGTATTACCAGGTACTGTAAAACTCTCTCCAGTCACCATCCTACTTCAATTCGTTCACTGGCATGGAGCGGTCCTGAATCCTATCAGTTGCACACCTTTCATTGCTCTACCTACCTACGTACGTGCCGCAGAACAATTGTGCAGAGTTTTATGACGACGCGTCGGTATGCACCTGGTGAGCGTGTTTAGTTACAGTAAGTTGGAATTTTAGGTTATTGTAGCACTTTCATTTTTATTTGGCAATTAGTGTTTAAACATGGACTAATTAGGCTCAAAACGTTTGTCTCGTAATTTTCCACCAAACTGTGCAATTAGTTTTTTTCGTCTACATTTAATGCTCCATGCACGAGCCGCAAATATTTAATGTGATAGGTACTGTAGCATTTTTTAGATTTTGGATGGACCTGAACACGCGCTTAATATTTTTATGCTCGTTGGCGCGACTATGCGTGTGCTGCAGAGGGACTGGACACGGAGAAGAGGCAAGATCGAGTCGTCAGCACTCTCGAGTAAATTTCAGGCGAACAGGGTGATGTTTCAAACTAAGCCACACAATCTGTTCACTGATTTAATGAACAGAGCAGGTGTACTGGCCTGGTACTTTCTTTCCCAAACAAATTGAAAACAGGGGAGCTGTACGTACGTCCAGATTGTTAGGCTCCTCAGGTGAGTGCAACGCAATACGCTAGTTAGCGGCCGTTGCTGTCAAGGGACAGGGGGGACAGAGCAAACAACAGCAGCCGAGTGGAAAAGCACTCCAGATTTTCCCCCGAGAAGGGTGACTCATTGCGGCACTGGCCGGCGCGGGCAAGGCAAGCGTCCGCGTGCGTGCGGCCAAGGAAGGCGTCGCCGTCGCCGCACGAAACCGCCGAGGAAAGCAGCGAGTCACGGCGGTTTGCTTCCACGGGCGGGCAGAGGCGGCGACGACGTACGCGTGCCGGCCACCTCCGATTTGATATTGCGAATTTCCTTTGTCATTGTCAACGTCATTCACCTGCTGACGAAAGCATCGCACAGATTTACTCCCAGTGAGCATAGAGTAATACCAGTGAAATCGTCTGACCTTTTTTTAGGCCAGGTTTAGTTCTCCTAAACTCCTGAATTTAGCACTATGTAAAAAGAAGATTCCCCGTCATATCAAACTTGCGGTACATACATAAAGTACTAAATGTAGACGAAATCAAAAACTAATTGCACAGTTTGATTCTACTTTGCGAGACGAACATTTTGAGCCTAATTAGTCAATGGTTGGACAATTATTACCAAATACAAACGAAATGCTACAGTGCGCTACAGCGTATTCGGCGACGCCAAATTCGGCCAACTAAACGTGGCCTTAGGGCTTGTTTAGTTGGCGAAATTTTGGGCGAAATGCACTGTAGCATTTTTCGTTGTTATTTGGCAATTAGTATCCAATCATAGTTTAATTAGGCTTAAAAGATTCGTCTCGTGAATTTCATCTAAACTGTGTAATTAATTTTATTTTTTATTTATATTTAATGCTTCATGCATGTGTCCAAAGATTTGATGTGACGGGGAATCTTGAAAAATTTGGCAAATTTTTTTGGAACTAAACTGGACCTTAGGGCCTGTTTAGATGCCGAAATTTTTGGCAAAATGACACTGTAGCATTTTCGTTGTTATTTGACAATTAGTGTCCAATCATAGTCTAATTAGGCTTAAAAGATTCGTCTCGTGGATTTCGTCTAAACTGTGTAATTAGTTTTATTTTTTATTTATATTTAATACTTCATACATGCGTCCAAAGATTCGATGTGACAGGGAATCTTAAAAAAATTGGCATTTTAGGAGGGAACTAAACTGGGGCCTTGTTTAGATTGCAAGTTTTTTCACTCTCTCTTCGTCACATCAAATCTTTAGACACATGCATGGAGTATTAAATGTAGATAAAAAATAACTAATTACACAGTTTGATTATAAATTACGAGACGAATCTTTTGAGCCTAGTTAGGCCATGATTGGACAATAATTGTCAAATACAAACGAAGTGCTACAGTGCCAAATACTGATTTCTAACCTCAATCTAAACAAGGCCTGGCTCTTCGCAAGAAATCGTCTAACTTTTGCAGGTAATAACGAGCATAAATGATGAATGCTTGGACTATGGAGCATGCATGCACGCGGCTCTGTTTCAGACAAGAGGGAAGTGATGAGTAAGACTGACTCCAACAACGGCAACCCAAACATGAGACCAATTTCACGTTTTAGGTAACGCACAGTGCAAAGGTTAGGCACCCATAACTTCGCCTCTCCAACGGACGCCCGAAGCCCTTCTGTGCTTCTATCCCAACAGAACAGAGCCCTTCTGTGGCGGCCAGCCAGCGCGCGGCCAGCAGAGCAGAGTGAGCCTGCGCGGCCAGCGCGGCCAGCAGAGCAGAGCAGAGCGAGCCTGCGCGGCGCGGCCGGCACGGCTTGGGCGGCGAGCTCTCCCTTCTGTGCTTCTCTCCCAACCACGCGGGGCATGGTGGCGGCCGGCGAGCGCGGGGCTAGCGCCGCGAGCGAGCACACGGTGGCGGCCAGCGAGCGCGCGGCCAGCAGAGCAGAGCAAGCCTGCGTGGCCAACAGAGCAGAGCAGAGCGAGCCTGCGCGGCCAGCAGAGCAGAGCAGAGCAGAGCGAGCCTGCGCGGCGCGGCCGGCGCGTCCTGCACGGCTTGGGCGGCGAGCTCTCCCTCCCTCCCCGCCGAGCAGAGGCCCCGCCGGCGAGCTCTTGACCCGCGGCCGGCAAGATCCAGGCGCGCGCGGCGGTGTCCGCAGCCGCGACCGGGCGTTCGCGGTGCCCGCCCCTTCCTCGGCCGGCGGCGCTAGGGCGAGCGCCCCCTCCCCTGGCGCGGCGGCGCCCACCACCACGGGCGAGCAAGCGCGGACGCCAGACGAGCGCACGCGGCGCCTGAGCGCGGGCGAGCGGGGTCGGCACGGGCGCGGCGGCGCTGCCGCCGTTGGCGAGCGGTGCCACAGCGAGCGAGTGCGGACGAGCGGGGCCGGCGGCGCGGCCGGTGCGGGAACGGGCCACCTCGGACGCAAGCGAGCGCGGACCATTTGCGTAGCGAGGAGAGAGGCTATGCTTTTTTGCGTGCCGTTCGGTCCGATAGGCAAAATGGGTCACCTGTTTGGTCGGCCGTTGGAGGTTGTTTTCGGGAAGGCAAAGTACTGTGGCGGACGCATTTTTGGGTCTGCGTCTCGGTGTTGGAGACAGTCTAATGCAGTCTGTAGACTTCAGGAAGACGGACAGGTCACAGGTAGGTATACAGCATTAACTTTTTCGTCCTAACCGAAAAGAAAAGGGCCGAGTTTCATGTGAGATGATCACAGGAGGTCATTGGGCCTGGCTTCTACAGGGTTCTTCAGAGGCTGCTCAGGTTTCCAGAAATTTGTTTGAGGCCGGTTTACCAGAAACCGGTTTATTCAGCAGGAACAATATTTTTCTCTCATAACAATTCAATTAGAACAGTGTTTTTCAGTCAGTTTTAGCCAAAATTCAACAAGCCGAACGGGACCAACGCTTCCACGAGCGACACGGCGTCCAAGGCCTCATGGCCATGGATTGTAGCACTTTGAAAGTCAAGAAACGATGTGTGTTCGTTTGACCTGTTATATTATACAGTAACACATTTTGTTGATAAAAATGATGGAGATCGGGCTCTTTCTCAACATGGTTAGGTGAGGACTAACAGCATGTTCGCTGGTAGTAAACGATCGTAAATTTTCAGCTAGAACAGTATTTTTTTCTTACACCAAATCAGATAACAGTAATAATCCACGATCGTATAAGAAGCCCCAGCCGAACAGGCAGGCTGTGAGGATGACCGGACGGTGCGGTCTGCATGCATGCGCACGGCGCATGAGCATGACTGCAGCTTACCACTTGAGGTGTCCAAGGGGCACTTTCATTTGAGCGGCCTTTCAACGGAGCACTAGCTTGGCCTGCTTGGGTCGGTCACTACTGGCTCCCAGGCTGTTCTGTCACTACTGCCTCAGGCCACAGCCGTCTTCCGCCTTGGACGTTGCTCTCGTCTTGCTTTTGCTTGGGTCGCTGCTCGTCTCCACTGCGCGCGGAGGGCTGTTCATCCGCCATTTGATTTGATTCCGAAAAAACTAAAAGTGGTATGAATATTTTGCGGCAGAGGACAGACGAAAGCATTTTGTGGTATTGAATAAAATAATGACGAGTTTTTGGACAAAAAAAGAGAGTACTCTCGTGGTTTACCATTACGATAGCCATAGGATAGCATCGCATTTATAACAATTCAGGCACAGGGGTGGACCTTACCTGGCCCAATGACTAGGCCCACCCTATGGGCCTGATGGGCTAAGGGACTAACGTCTTAACTACCCTTTTTTTTCTTTTTCTTTCCCTTTTCCTATACCTTATCCAACCGCACGCGACCTCGCGTATGCTCTTCTACCTCCGGACGCCGCGCGCATCCCGCCGCCGCTCGCGCCTGGGGCCGCTCGGCCACAGACCGTCGCCGACTCCCTTCGCGCGCCCCCTCCCCGACCCCGTATGTCATTTTTTTAGACGCACTACCGCATTGATTTCGGTTACCGACTATGCAAGTCATGGCAAGATGATGTTAAAAGATAAGCAAGTTTTAAAAGCCAAACATGCATGCATAAATTCAGCAATTCATAATGTCTTATAATTCAGTACAGATTTTGAACCATGGATTTCATCAAAATGCCCTAGTCTGCTCGCTCGATCGAAATGCCTTACTCGCACTATATTTATTTCTTAATTATTATGTAGCTCGAACTATTATTTATTATTTCTTAATTATTATGTAGCTCGCTCGATAGCGAGTTGTTATCTGAAGCTGACTTGCCATCTCATTATTACTGTACCATCTTCCCACAAAAGCTATCATCGTAGTACCACGAGTCCATTCTCAGCAGGTGAACACAACTGATGCGTCAATGCGTGAGGCCAAAAGGTAATCACTAGTGATGACACACAAACAGCATATAACCACGAGCAATTTTAGACTGACACAAAGTTTGCGGCCTCAGATACAGTATATAGCTAAGTAAAGATAGCTACCAAACTGCCAAAAAGCCAGCACAGGATACAATTGTCAACGGTATAGAGCATCTTAATGCAAGTCAAAAGGCGTCTCAATGTTTTGGTGAGTTTGAGCAACGTGCTTGCAAACAGAAATTATTGAATGACATGGCCATCCATTCTCAACTATAGAACCAAAATTGGACATAGATGGCCAGTATTTAGTTGTCAGCCACTTCAATCAGGGTTTGCTCGTAGTCAGCAGGGGCCTGAAATCCATGCAGGTTCATCACAGTTGCGGCTACGTTGGCCAGCCCAGGGGTTTCAATGTCGTTCCGGAATTTCACTCCGGGGTGAAGACCAGGGCCTCCAATGGCAACCGGGACCTGCAAGTTTTACAGAGGTATTAACATCCAAAGCAATCAACATGGGTATGCTTTTACTGGGAGACAACCAAAGACATGGGGTCAAAAGGCATTGCACTCACCGGCTGAAGGGTATGCGAGGTTAGAATCTGGATACCGCCATTCTTGTCGAGCAACGGCTTGCCAGCTTTGTTTCTTTTCACCATATCCTCTGCATTGCCATGATCGGCAGTCACAAGGTAAATACCACCAACTTGCTCAACAGCATCCAAAATAATCTGTTCAGAAGAGCATTTGGTTAAAATAGGCAAAGGCCTATAATATCTGCTACTGTAAGCGAACTTTTGTTGATGTATAAGCGAACTTTCAATGCAGATTATGAAGACAACACAAAACATGTAAGCGAACTTTTATTGATTCTCTCACCTTAACAGCTTCATCAGCTGCCTTGCAAGCAACAACGGTGGCCTCAATATCACCAGTGTGACCAACCATGTCACCATTTGGCAGGTTGACACGTACCTGTAACAACAATATGCTAAGCAACAGAGAAACCGAAAGACTCATCTAATAGAAATTTCAGAACTATTTACCTGGTCAAACTTTCCACTTAGGAGAGCGTCCCTGGCTTTCTCGGCAATTTCAAGCGCCTTCATCTTGGGTGCAACATTGAATGTAATACCACTGTCACTAGGAACTTCTACATACTCTTCCTTAGTTTCATCAAAGTATCCTGAACGGTTCCCGTTCCAGAAAAATGTGACATGGCCGAATTTCACCGTCTCACTGTCACACACAAACCAATGTTGCCACATAAATAAGGGCGTACCCAGTGCAGAGAGCTTCCGCTCTGTCCGAGGTCTAGGGAAGGGTGTCAGTGGCAAGCCTTACCCTCGCCTGTGCAATGCGAGGAGACCGCGACTCGAATGCGGGACCTTCCGGTTATAGGCGGTAAGACTCAACCGCTTGCACCAGGCCCGCCCTTCAATGTTGCCGCATAAATAAAAAGAAAAAAAAAAGATGATACAGCATGTTCTACATTTTGCCTCTTCTAAGAAGAGGCAAAATGTAGAACATGCCATTGCAAGGACAAAGATGATACAACAATGAGTCAATCCAAAAATAACATTATACAGGCCATACAGTATTGGCAGCGTATGCTATGGAAACCAAGGAGCTGTGCAAACTATGCAAACTCTAATCTAGACCACTAGACTCTAATCCGATGGTAGAGGTAAAGGTGGGTTATTCTAGCACTTAAACCCCCCCACTCATCCCATCTAATCCAAGATTTTGCAAATCACCCCAGCCTCAGCCCCAGCGCCTGTACGGTTCCCTTCCGTCTCCTCGCGATCCCCGTACGGCGCGATACAGCGCCGCGACGACGCCCGCGACGAGGCCTGGCCGCACCGTTTCGTTTACGGCGATTGTTTACGGCGCCGCCGTCCCTCACGTTAGTATACAGCGCGGATCTTGGATTAGATGGGATGAGTGGGGGGGTTTAAGTGCTAAAATAACCCACCTTTACCTCTACCATCGGATTAGAGTCCAGTGGTCTAGATTAGAGTTTGCATAGTTTGCACAGCTCCTTGGTTTCCATAGCATACGCTGCCTACAGTATTAGCACACAAATCATGCATAGAACAATGCAACCAAATATCAGCCGAAGTTAGCACAATGTCAGCATATTGAGCCTCCTCGGCAGCTAGAAGATTACCCTAGAAAAAAAACTCGTTTCTACACATGTCAAATTACTAGTACAACTGCAGCATAAGGTAATGGAGATAACTCACAGCAACATCTTTCCAGAAGGCAAGTGCCCCTTACAGGTATGTACAAGATTGTACAAAGTACACTTGATAATGTTTAGATGACTCAGAAAAAACTAAGTGGTTTATGATATTGAAGTAAACAAAAGAAGTATCAAGAGAGGCTGAAACATTAGATAGTATAGTACTTGCCTGCAAGCAAAAGTGTGGATGCCATTCTTCACCAAGTACTCCCCAGATGTTCTATCTATCTCTGGTGGGGAAACAAGGTAACGGCTTGGAAGCTTCAACTCACCATCATACTGAAGCATCCCAGCATATCGAATTTTGGGGACACGAACACGGTCAAATTTGTCAAAATCTGCATACTCTAGTGCTTTCGCAAGCATAACCATGCGATCGGCCCGGAAGTTGAGAGTGACAACTGCATCACCATCTAATACAGGCCCAACAGCATTGCCACTGTCATCAACAATCACAAATGGGGGCAAGTACTGATCATTAGCCTTGGGCTGTGCTCTCAGTGTTTTCACAGCCTCAAGTGCACTTTTGAATTTGTAGGGTGCTTCTCCAAGCACCTGGGCATCCCAGCCACGTTTAACCACATCCCAGTCATTCTGGAAGGTATTAAACAAAACAAAACTGTAAGCCAAGGTGTTAGACAATGAACACTGATGCTTGAATACGACAAAAAACATTCACCTCATAACGGTCCATGGTAACATACATCCTTCCACCACCAGATGCAATTTGTGCATCAATACCCTTCCCTCGAAGCTCCGAAAGATCATTCTCTAGGGTCTCCACGAAACCAACACTGCTGCCATCCAAAACATCACGCCCATCGGTAAGGATGTGCACACGGATTTTTTTTGCTCCCCTCTCACTAGCACCTTTCAGAAGTAACTGGATATAGCAAAAAAAAAAAAAAAGGAAATCTTGTGGTAAACTTGTAACTTAAGATAAATTGAAGAAAGAATATTAGCAAACCTGCAGTTGGTCAAGACGAGAGTGGACACCACCATCACTCAACAACCCAATAAGGTGAAGAGTACCACTTTCAAAAGATTCTTTGATGTAGTTGAATCCATCTCCATTATAAATCTTTCCGGAGGCAAGAGCACTATCAACAAGCTTAGCACTATAGGCAGAAAGAATGCAGCACTCAGATCAGAGAACATCTAGTATGAACTATTAAGGACTAAATGTTCTATTTAAGACTAACATGACAGACAAAATAGCACACTAAGATCAAGTTCTTGATTGCATATGAATTCAAATGTTGAGCCAAAAAGTACACTGCAGTAGTGAGAAACAAATCAATGAAACTAGTAACTGATGACAACAAGAATACAGAGTTACAGGCTCTATTCTCGTCATGAAGCAAATACTTTAGTACTGTCCCAAGCTTCAAAGATTTTGAATCTTATATGGACAAAATTATTTGTTGGCGACTAAATGCCTATCTCACGTGGAGGTTTGGCATGTATAGAAAAAACATAGTTGTGGGCATCATGTTCAAGTGCAATATTGAAGCCACAGCGCATTAGTTACAACAAAATAAACATTTCCAAAAATAAATAAATATCTAACATACCCTTGGGCAAAAATCCGACCAGCACCAAGTGCATTGTGACCAACTTCACTGTTGCCCATGTCATCATCAGATGGGAGACCCACAGCTGTTCCATGAGCCTTCACTAGTGTCCATTTCTCAGGAGCACCCTAATATACATATTTCACAAAAGGGTGAGTAAAAGCATGAAGACAGTATACCTGCAAATCAAATTATGCTGACAGAACAATCTTTCATCCAAGAGAAAGAAGCAGAGGTTACGTGCAACACCATGTTATTTTTCATTAACACCAAGTATGAGACAATGGTCAAACAAGCAATTGAATGGATACACTTTCAAAGCATTAGAAACCTCTGGGCATAACCATTTTCAGACAGTCCTACATGAAAGAGAAAAACTCAGCATTCACTGCTTCACCCAGAGCCCCGTATGCATAACAGATTAACAGTGAGTACTGGAAAAAGCATTTAACCTTAATCTGTAGAACTTAACCTTAATCAAGATTACAACAACAACAACAACAACAAAGCCTTTAAGTCCCAAACAAGTTGGGGTAGGCTAGAGTTGAAACCCATCAGAAGCAATCAAGGTTCAGGCATGTGAATAGCTGTCTTCCAAGCACTCCTATCTAAGGCTAAGTCTTTGGGTATATTCCATCCTTTCAAGTCTCCTTTTATTGCCTCTCCCCAAGTCAACTTCGGTCTTCCTCTGCCTCTCTTCACGTTACTAACCTTAATCAAGATTACATAAATAAAAAATCTAAAAGCCACTACCTACCGGTATTAATTCAAATCAGATCCGTCATCAGTGAACTGGAGCTAAGAATTAGGCTCCCGATAAGAATGTGACCAGTGCATACTTAGCAACAATCAGAACCAAGGTATCTAATACACACACAAAAAAAAAGAGTATCTACGCAATCCCACAATGACTTTGCGATACAGGGTAAAACAGAAGGGCAGGTGTCAAGGAAAGCATACGCACATTCTTTAGCGAGTCCATGACAGGAGTCTGAGCGACATGGATGCAGTTGTACTGGTCGGGGGTGGCCTCGCCCCATCCGTCCAGCACGACGACAGCCACCGGCTTCCCCTTGGGGAGCTTCGGGTGGTCCGGAAGCGTCCACGAGAACCCAGAGCTCGCCATAGCCAACGAGACCTACCAAATAACACACAGCAGTCAGCAACATGTTAGACGAGCAGCAAATCCGCAACAGAACCATACAGATCTGCGCCTGGCTTCAGAATCCGCCACACGGCTTCGCTATAATCAATTAGATCTGAACACGTAATGAAAAATACCCTATCCAGTTAATTCGCATGGCGGATTGAGACTGGACGACCAGCACAGTCGTTTAAAATCAGGTTTAGATCAGATCTCTTGTTACAAATACGAGAAGAGAAGCAAATCAGACGCGAAGGATGATGGCAGTCGATCTGCCGCATCCAGAAATCGAAAGACATGCGAATGAGGGAGGAATCTGCGACTGTTCTTACCTTTTTGCTTCTGCTTTTGCCTTGCCTTAACAAGAAGAACTCTTGGCGAGCAATGGGGCGATGGAACAAAGGGAGGTGCGACGCCGCGGCGGTATTAATAAGGACAGGCGACGGCGACGTGGGGTGCGAATAAAAAAATATAATTGCTATATTTAAGGATGGTGTTTCGACTTAAACTCAGGCGATTTAACAAGTGGACGGCAGGATAGCTGCTCCGCGGGAACAAATGGAGTCATCGGACGGCCGAGGTGCGTAGAAAAGGTGAGATATTTTATTTTATTTTATAATATTATTTTATATATTGGAAGGAAAAGACGGGCTTTGGTTCGAATGAGGAATGGCTCCGCCGGGTTTGTGGATCCAGACGGCGGAGATCCGCCAGTTTATTCTGCCCCTGGTATTGGACGGTAGCGATGGTGGGCGGCTATTGCCCGGGCCTATGTGGGGCCTATTGGTGATCAGCGCTGTGCAACGGAACAAGCATAGTCCCCCTCACGGCGGCCCACCAGGCCACCACGGATTTTAGACTTTAACGTGAGCTTTGGACTTTTCGACGGGGCGCGTGCGTGAAAGCGTCACGACCAGCCACGAGAAAATTGGACTTTTCGAAGGGGCCGTGCGTGAAAGCGTCAGACCCAGCCGAGAGAAATTTGGACTTTTGGAAGGGGCCGTGCGTGAAAGCGTCAGACCCAGCCACGAGAAACTTGGAATTTTGCCGCAAGTGGGTTTCGCTCTAATGCATTTAGTAGGGTTCGTCGAAATACCTCTATAAAACGAGTGTTTACGCTATTGTGTCATTTTCTAATTTTAGACAACTTTAAAAATTGTTCAGCCCAACTTTGAAAACGGTCACAGCATGTGAAAAGTTGGGCTGAAAATTTTAAAGTTGTCTAAAATCGTGAGATGGCAAAATCATGTGAAGTACCCATTTCATAGAGGCATTGGCCCCGTTCGGTTTACCCCATATTCGGCTTGTTTTTTTCAGCAAAAATAGTGTTTTTCTCTCCCAACAATTCAGCCAGAACAGTGTTTTTTAACCAATTTTAGCCAAAATTTAGCAAGCCGAACGGGACCATTCTGGTGAAGTCCGTAACTTCCATGACATTTTAGCGAAACCCACTTACCGCAACAACAAAATTCTAATTTTCACCCTAGCTAACGAAGGTGGACAAGGGTAGAATATTTGTTGCAGATACTACATTCAAGCCGCAAGATGTGGTGTTTAGAACATCTCTAGCTCTCCGAAACAAGTCTGGTCCACAAACTCTGCTCTATAAACTCCACCGTAGAGCGGCTCAAAAAAAACTTAGAGTTTGCGGAGCATATCTTTAGGTGCTCTCACGGCTCCACCTTTTTTCCTCAAGCAGAGTTGCGTGGAGCTAAACCAGTTTGGCTAAAAACATGGAGTGGAGCTGCAAACATAGAGTGGAGCAGTCCTAAACATCCTCTGTGACAAATAGGGGTGACCCAATACCACATTTAAAATTAATTATTAGATAGAGATATTTTTACATAGCACTAATAACCTCTCCTAATATACGAGACTCATTTATCAGCTATCAATTTATTTATTTTCTTTTCTTCCTGATTCTTCTCTCCTCTTTGGCTCTTCTCTCTCACAGGTTCATGACGCTCCTATCCACCACCACCACCATGATCCTAGATGTCAGTGTTCGATCCGCCCCACTCGACCAGGCGCGTGTGAAGGATGGCCTCATCCTCGGCCATGGTGCATGAGATGGCCAAGAGGACTTGATGGCCTCGTTTAGCTCATGCGCGCAGCACGACAAGTTTGACAAAGGCGAGGCGCACGGGGTGGGAGGTAGCCTCATCCCCAGCTGTGGGCGTCCTTGCGGTGACATGCTCGGTGCCATCCTCAGAGATGGCGACGATCGTGTACTTCGGTGTGGCGTCGACCCTAACCCTATGATTGTAGATCTAGCATCATGGGCCAAATAGTGTAGTGTACTTGGGTCGTGCTGCTGCAACCATGCTTGTGTCATCATAAGGCCATGGTTGCGCCATTGACATCCCTCGCATAGAGGTACATCACCATATGCTGCTGGCGCCATGCTTGCATCGTTGCCTTTCCTTACTAATATCGAGCTCAGCATTGCCAAGATGCCGACTGCGAACTTGACACTGATGTGGACCACAAACTCAACGCTTTTGTGCCGAGGAATGCACGTAGGACATTAGGGTGATGCTCATGTCGAGGAACTTGACCTCTGGCAGTGCTCGACGACAATGGAGGTAGAGAGGAGCGAGGGAGAGGAGGGGCAAGAAGGATGACAGTTAGGGTGGACCCAACTTATTGGGGGGGGGATACAACTTCCTTCTTATTTGATGAGAGACGAGAAAGATATTGCTAACCACAAAGAGAGAGAGAGCGTTATTGGGGGCATGTTGGACAACAAAAACATTCATCTCCCCAGTGTGATAGTTTCACTAGGATGAGTGGTAGTATTGAAAAACTACTAGATGTCCTTACTTTGTATAGGTGTGAGTGTAGAGTACGTCCATTGCTAGGCTAAGTGTCGGTGTTTCGAATCACCGACTAGTAAATTTGTGATTTACGCGTCTGGCCCGAATGGTATGCTCGGAGGATATAAGAATCTATACTGATTCGGGCAGAATATCCCTACATCCAGTCTACTATTGCTCGTATTACCGGTACTAGTTTATAGTAGGGGTTACAAACGGGCGAGAGAGAGAGCAGGTCCCAAGTCTCTGGTGAAAGGGTCGAACGGAGTTGAGTCTCGTTGAGCTTGTTCAGTCCTTCAGCATTGCCCTTCGTGGAGCGTCCTGCTTGCCCTTTTATACATGAAGGGGAAGGCACATGTTACATGAGAGAGAGAGAGAAAAAAGCAAGGAGGTAGAAGGCCTCCAGGGTTGCGGCGTCCTTCATCTCCTTTACGCGGGTCCCACCAGTCCTATAGATGATGATGGGGACGCCTCCACATCACGACCCTGTTCATAACTGGCACTATACGCAGGCATCATCAGCCGGTCGTGGCGCTCCATTCCATCTTAGTGGGCGGCATGGTTAGCAGATACCTCCGTCGGAAGTCGTACCAACACTATTGGCGACGTGAGTCCTTAGCTAAGGCCCGTCACAGCCATGGATCACGTCAAGACATGCCTACTCCCTTTCTAGTGTCAGAAGTTTGACCCTAGGTTCATACTCTTAGACCCGTAGTGGTTATGGGCGGTATGGACCCCTGTCGAGCGAGGCATAATCCCCATTCGAGGGGTCTAGCAAGGTGAAAGTGCATCTAGCCCTTTAGTGGGTCTTGGATGATTGAATGACAATGTGATTAAAGAACTAACCCATTTGCTAAGTGTGGACATGTAATAGGTTATCTCATAGGTACTTAATGAAAGCCAAAATGATATGTTGTTGTGTAAACAATCTAGTTCAAGCATAAGACAACAATGCAAATAGAATTCATGCAAAGGCTTATTTATTGTGAGATTTCCATGTTCTATGTGAAAGCAAGCTTATAAGAATTAATTAATGAGACATAAGGGATTGCATATGGATTGGTCTCATATTTGAAGCTTGCTAAATTGAAATGAAAAAGATAACAATACATGAATGGATGATTCAACACAAGATGTAACTTGATGGCTTGAGATGGTGAAGATAGTAAGGAAAGGCTTCGAGGTACTAAGCAAGGGTGAAGGGCAAGCGATGGCTTGGTGGCCGAAGAACCTAGCTAGGGTGAAGAAGGAAGTACTTGCATTTAGTTGAGGTACTAATCAAGCTATGATATTCATGTTTATGTGGAGGATCAAATCACTATTAGAGTGTTTGATGGAAGTGACTTAATACATTTGGGATTATTCAAATTTGATGAATGGAATCAAGTCACATGCTCAAGATGACTATGCTCAAGTGAAAAGATCAATATCAACATGTTAGCACCCTTACTTGATGAAGATTGAAAGAGACGGCATCAATTCAAAATAGATCAACTCAAGTGGTATAAATTTATTTTTCCTTTTATCTTGAGTTTAATAGGTATGCCGTACTATTAAGAGGGATACATCATGTTGATAGATAATATTTCATAAGTGCTTAAGCCAACCCATGTGAGTTTTGAGTATTTGAGCGACAAAAGAGCTAACTTTATTTTTGCTGTTCTGGCAATACCGATACCGGACGTGTCCGGTATTTTTCCAGCAATGGTAAAATTGTTGTTCTCGGGTTGGTTCATCGGGAGTTCCAACGTAAGTCGGGAGTTCCGACGGTCGGGAGTCCCGACAAGGGTCGGGAGTTCCGACGTCTCGCACTTTAACTGACTTGGAGAGTTCACTGTCCTGGTCATACTGGACGTGTCCGGTATGCCTAACCAGACGCCAACGGCTAGTTTTCAAAAGCCTTGAGGGTCGGGAGTTCCGACGTGAGTCAGGAGTTCCATTGGTCGGCGTCCTTCATCTCCTTTATGTGGGTCCCACCAGTCCTATAGATGATGATGGGGACGCCTCCACATCACGACCCTATTCATCACTGACGCTATACACGGGCATCATCAGTCGGTCGTGGCGCTCCATTCCATCTTAGCGGGCGGCATGGTTAGCAGATACCTCCGTCGGAAGTCGTACCAACACTATTGGCGACGTGAGTCCTTAGCTATGGCCCGTCACAGCCATGGGTCACGTCAAGACACGCCTACTCCCTTTCTGGTGTCAGAAGTTTGACCCTAGGTTCATACTCTTAGACCCGTAGTGGTTATGGGCAGTATGGACCCCTGTCAAGCGAGGCATAATCCCCATTCGAGGGGTCTAGCAAGGTGAAAGTGCATCTAGCCCTTTAGTGGGTCTTAGATGATTGAATGATAATGTGATTAAATGACTAATCCGTTTGCTAAGTGTGGATATGTAATAGGTTATCTCACAGGTACTTAATGAAAGCCAAAATGATGTGTTGTTGTGTAAATAATCTAGTTCAAGCATAAGACAATAATGTAAAGAGAATTTATGCAAAGGCTTATTTATTATGGGATTTCCATATTCTATGTGAAAGCAAGCTTGTAAGAATTAATTAATGAGACATAAGGGATTGCATATGGATTGGTCTCATATTTGAATCTTGCTAAATTGAAATGAAAAAGATAACAATACATGAATGGATGATTCAACACAAGATGTGACTTGATAGCTTGAGATGGTGAAGATAGCAAGGAAAGGCTTCGAGGTACTAAGCAAGGGTAAAGGGCAAGCGACGGCTTGGTGGCCGAAGAACCTAGCTAGGGTGAAGAAGGAAGTACTTGCATTTAGTTGAGGTACTAATCAAGCTATGATGTTCATGTTTATGTGGAGGATCAAATCACTATTGGAGTGTTTGATGGAAGTGACTTGATACATTTGGGATTATTCAAATTTGATGAATGGAATCAAGTCACATGCTCAAGATGGCTATGCTCAAGTGAAAAGATCAATATCAACATGTTAGCACCCTTACTTGATGAAGATTGAAAGAGACGGCATCAATTCAAAATAGATCAACTCAAGTGGTATAAATTCATTTTTCCTTTTATCTTGAGTTTAATAGGTATGCCGTACTATTAAGAGGGATGCATCATGTTGATAGATAATGTTTCATAAGTGCTTAAGCCAACCCATGTGAGTTTTGAGTATTTGAGCGACAAAAGAGCTAACTTTATTTTTGCTGTTCTGGCAATACCGATACCGGACGTGTCCGGTATTTTTCCAGCAATGGTAAAATTGTTGTTCTCGGGTTGGTTCATTGGGAGTTCCGACGTAAGTCGGGAGTTCCGACGGTCGGGAGTCCCGATAAGGGTCGGGAGTTCTAACGACAAGGGTTGGGAGTTCCGACGTCTCGCACTTTAACTGACTTGGAGAGTTCACTGTCTTGGTCATACCAGATGTGTCCGGTATGCCTGACCAGAAGCCAACGGCTAGTTTTCAAAAGCCTTGAGGGTTGAGAGTTTCGACGTGAGTCGGGAGTTCCATCGGTCGGTGTCCTTCATCTCCTTTATGTGGGTCCCACCAGTCCTATAGATGATGATGGGGATGCCTCCACATCACGACCCTATTCGTCACTGGCGCTATATGCGGGCATCATCAGCCGGTCGTGGTGCTCCATTCCGTCTTAGCGGGCGGCATGGTTAGCAGATTCCTCCGTCGGAAGTCGTACCAACACTATTGGCGATGTGAGTCCTTAGCTATGGCCCATCATAGCCATGGGTCACGTCAAGACACGCCTACTCCCTTTCTGGTGTCAGAAGTTTGACCCTAGGTTCATACTCATAGACCCGTAGTGGTTATGGGCGGTATGGACCCCTGTCAAGCGAGGCATAATCCCCATTCGAGGGGTCTAGCAAGGTGAAAGTGCATCTAGCCCTTTAGTGGGTCTTGGATGATTGAATGATAATGTGATTAAAGGACTAACCTGGTTGCTAAGTGTGGACATATAATAGGTTATCTCATAGGTACTTAATGAAAGCCAAAATGATGTGTTGTTGTGTAAACAATCTAGTTCAAGCATAAGACAACAATGCAAATAGAATTCATACAAAGGCTTATTTATTGTGGGATTTCCATGTTCTATGTGAAAGCAAGCTTGTAAGAATTAATTAATGAGACATAAGGGATTGCATATGGATTGGTCTCATATTTGAAGCTTGCTAAATTGAAATGAAAAAGATAACAATACATGAATGGATGATTCAACACAAGATGTGACTTGATGGCTTGAGATGGTGAAGATAGCAAGGAAAGGCTTCGAGGTACTAAGCAAGGGTGAAGGGCAAGCGACGGCTTGGTGGCTGAAGAACCTAGCTAGGGTGAAGAAGGAAATACTTGCATTTAGTTGAGGTACTAATCAAGCTATGATGTTCATGTTTATGTGGAGGATCAAATCACTATTGGAGTGTTTGATGGAAGTGACTTGATACATTTGGGATTATTCAAATTTGATGAATGGAATCAAGTCACATGCTCAAGATGGCTATGCTCAAGTGAAAAGATCAATATCAACATGTTAGCACCCTTACTTGATGAAGATTGAAAGAGACGGCATCAATTCAAAATAGATCAACTCAAGTGGTATAAATTCATTTTTCCTTTTATCTTGAGTTTAATAGGTATGCCGTACTATTAAGAGGGATGCATCATGTTGATAGATAATGTTTCATAAGTGCTTAAGCCAACCCATGTGAGTTTTGAGTATTTGAGCGACAAAAGAGCTAACTTTATTTTTGCTGTTCTGGCAATACCGATACCGGACGTGTCCGGTATTTTTCCAGCAGTGGTAAAATTATTGTTCTCGGGTTGGTTCATCGGGAGTTCCGACGTAAGTTGGGAGTTCCGACGGTCGAGAGTCCCGACAAGGGTCGAGAGTTCCGACGTCTCACACTTTAACTGACTTGGAGAGTTCACTGTCCTGGTCATACCGGACGTGTCCGGTATGCCTAACCAGAAGTCAACGGCTAGTTTTCAAAAGCCTTGAGGGTTGGGAGTTTCGACGTGAGTCGGGAGTTCCATCGGTCGGCGTCCTTCATCTCCTTTATGTGGGTCCCACCAGTCCTATAGATGATGATGGGGACGCCTCCACATCACGACCCTGTTCATCACTGGCGCTATACGCGGGCATCATCAGCCGGTTGTGGCGCTCCATTCCGTCTTAGCGGGCGGCATGGTTAGCAGATTCCTCCGTCGGAAGTCGTACCAACACTATTGGCGACGCGAGTCCTTAGCTATGGCCCATCACAGCCATGGGTCACGTCAAGACACGCCTACTCCCTTTCTGGTGTCAGAAGTTTGACCCTAGGTTCATACTCTTAGACCTGTAGTGGTTATGGGCGGTATGGACCCCTGTCAAGTGAGGCATAATCCCCATTCGAGGGGTCTAGCAAGGTGAAAGTGCATCTAGCCCTTTAGTGGGTCTTGTATGATTGAATGATAATGTGATTAAAGGACTAACCCGTTTGCTAAGTGTGGACATGTAATAGGTTATCTCACAGGTACTTAATGAAAGCCAAAATGATGTGTTGTTGTGTAAACAATCTAGTTCAAGCATAAGATAACAATGCAAATAGAATTCATGCAAAGGCTTATTTATTGTGGAATTTCCATGTTCTATGTGAAAGCAAGCTTGTAAGAATTAATTAATGAGATATAAGGGATTGCATATGGATTGGTCTCATATTTGAAGCTTGCTAAATTGAAATGAAAAAGATAACAATACATGAATGGATGATTCAACACAAGATGTGACTTGATGGCTTGAGATGGTGAAGATAGCAAGGAAAGGCTTCGAGGTACTAAGCAAGGGTGAAGGGCAAGCGATGGCTTGGTGGCCGAAGAACCTAGCTAGGGTGAAGAAGGAAGTACTTGCATTTAGTTGAGGTACTAATCAAGCTATGATGTTCATGTTTATGTGGAGGATCAAATCACTATTGGAGTGTTTGATGGAAGTGACTTGATACATTTGGGATTATTCAAATTTGATGAATGGAATCAAGTCACATGCTCAAGATGACTATGCTCAAGTGAAAAGATCAATATCAACATGTTAGCACCCTTACTTGATGAAGATTGAAAGAGACGGCATCAATTCAAAATAGATCAACTCAAGTGGTATAAATTCATTTTTCCTTTTATCTTGAGTTTAATAGGTATGCCATACTATTAAGAGGGATGCAACATGTTGATAGATAATGTTTCATAAGTGCTTAAGCCAACCCATGTGAGTTTTGAGTATTTGAGCGACAAAAGAGCTAACTTTATTTTTGATGTTCTGGCAATACCGATACCGAACGTGTCCGGTATTTTTCCAGCAGTGGTAAAATTATTGGTCTCAGGTTGGTTCATCGGGAGTTCCGACGTAAGTCAGGAGTTTCGATGGTCGGGAGTCCCGGCAAGGGTCAGGAGTTCCGACGTCTCGCACTTTAACTGACTTGGAGAGTTCACTGGACGTGTCCAGTATTCATACCTGTTGTGTCTAGTATTCATACCGGACGTGTCCGGTATGCCTGACTAGAAGCCAACGGCTAGTTTTCAAAAGCCTTGAGGGTCGGGAGTTCCGATGTGAGTCGGGAGTTCCGTCGGTCGGGAGTTCCAGCATGCGTCGGGAGTTCTGACACCTCACTAACTTTAACTCAGTTACATGTTTTTCAAATTTGCTGAGAGTTGGGAGTTCCGACGTGAGTCGGGAGTTCCGACGGTCGAGAGTCCCGGCATTCATCGAGAGTTCTGACGCCTCACAACTTCACTATAACTTAGTTACCTCGGGGTCAGGCGACATGATGCCCGCACCCTCAGGGTCGAGCGAGACGGAGCCCGTATCTTCAGGGTCAGGTGAGATCAAAATATGCTCTTGACCATCGGGCGAGTTAGTGTTCGTGGCTATCAACTTCCTTCTTCCAGATATCCCTAATACTGATACCCGACAGTATCCCCTGATCCTACGGAGGAGTAGGATACTCCTTTGAAGGCTTTTTTAGACGGAAGGATTCTAAAGGTCTTGATCTCCCTTTGCGGGTCGCGGGGTGTCTTAGTAGGGTCATGATTCCTACCTGTCGTGTTCAGACTCTTCGAGAGCATACAACTATGGGATTCGAGGGGTTAGAAAAGATCTCTCTTGATTCTGATCCCGTCTTAGGATCCGATCAATCTGACATTGTCATTCAACTGCGTATTCGGTCTCCTTATGAGTCCAACCTCCCATGAGCCTCCATGCATAGCAAGGGTCTGGTCGAGGGGTCAGCTCATCTTGTGGTCATCCTCCCTGAAGCATTTTTTCGATAAAACAGAGGGGCTAAGCCATGCCATGTTTTCCTCAATGGATGAATCATGGTGCTCGGTGAGCTATTAATGAGCTAGTTGTAGTAGGGCCCTAGCTTTCCATTCATGGGAGTCCGACATGGGTCAGCTAGTGACTGACTCTAGATTCTTAGCAACCAATCCATATAGTTCTTAGATCCGTTTGACCAGTCCCAAGGGCTCGTTGCCTTTCTTCAAAGAAAAACCATGGATCGTGCTCCGACCAAGACCCAAACGTGGGCTAGGATGCCTGTGGCGCTCGTGCGCCTAGGTACCGGCTGCTAGCGGGCCCATCCCTTATCACCCCTCACTCTAAAGATGTCCTAGAGCAGTTGTGAACCCGTCAGTGGGACAACCTTTGAACTCCTAGGCCTTAATAGGCAGTGGGAGCGTTTTTAGCTCCATATCCCTTTTACCTACGGCGGTTTTGGCCCATCGAGGGGGCGAACCACTGTCCAGTAGCCCTTCAAGGAGCAGCTAGGGGTGGCATGTGCATGATTCCTAGAGAGGTGATGTGACAAGGCATGGCAGGCGTGTTAACCTAGGCAGACAATTTGCCCCTCGCTCTTGTGTCGCCAGCGAAATCCTTGTTCCTCTGCCCTTGCTCTTCCACCATCATCGAAGCTTTCATTCCTCCGCCCTTGCTTCCCATGGAGTTGTGGTATCGCTCCAACGTCCCCCATGCGTGCATGGAGGGCCTTGTCAAGCGCAGCCTTCTTCATGGGAGGACCAACATGGCGAAGTGGATCATGCTTGGTCGTGAGGAGGTGCCGGCGCCGCCTGACGGATATGTCGTGTCCTTCGCACCCTTCCACAAGAGCGAACTTGTGATTCCTCCCTGCCCATTCTTCTAGGGGCTGTTGCACCATTACTAGATCGAGTTACAGCATCTGAATCCCAACGAGATACAACACATCGCGGTCTTCATCATGCTATGTGAGGGATATCTGGGGATCGATCCCCACTTTAAGATGTGGAGGTACTTCTTCTATCTCCCTGCTCAAGATGAGGGATAGAGCTAGGGACCTATCGGTGCCGATGGGATACGTGGACATCCACCTCTGGGGGTAGCAGTTCACCGAGTACATGCCCTGCCAGCCATTGAGGTCCAACAAGAGGCGGCATGTGTAGTGGTTCTACGTGAACAACAACGCCGTCGCCCCTTGCCGGACTTCACCAGACGCCTCATCGAAGAGGCACCGCAGGTGTGGTCAACCTCCTGAGAAGGAAAAGAAGAGGATGCCTCACAAGACCTCAAGAGCACCGAGCCGAAGCAAGAAGTGCATGACCTGCTGTCTGCCTACATGTACTGGACATGTCTGGTATGGCCAAGGCAGCAGACCAGCAAGCAGCTGTTTGCAACGATGCTCAAGCCCAGTGGCAACGAAGTGATGAGTCAACCTCAATATCTCATGATACTCATCACTTGTGTCTCATGGCCAAGAAAAGCAAGAAAAAGAGTAACAAGAAAGATCAAGAAAAGGAGAAAGCACAAGTAGATGATCAAGATGAGAGTGATGTTGAAGTTGAAGACAACTACAACCTTGATCATCTCAACCACAAAGACAAGTTCATCATCATGAAGATAGTTGAAAAGAATGATGAGCTTGAAGAAGAGATTGAGAAGCAAGAGCAATCACTTTAAAAGCAAGAATTGTTTCTCATCTCTAAAATGGAAGAACTAAAGGCTCTAAGTGAAAGGTATGAAAAATTGTCAATTGAGCATGCTTTAGTTACTAAATCCTCTTCTAGTGTTTCACAACTAGAGAAGGAAAACTTTGAGCTCAAGGCAAGGCTAGATGAACTATCAAGCAAGTATAATGTGCTACAAGCAAACTATGTTCATCTAAAGTGCTCTCATGAGGAAGTAGTAGAATCAAGCATCATACTTGAGGTAGCTCATGAGGTTGTGATCACATCGGTAAAATTTTCTCAACCTCTTACACATTCACTCACTAGTACACCATCTCAATTAAATATTTCTTGTACTAATGAGTGTGCTCCTCAAGCAAGCCAATCTTCGATTGAGCTAAATCTTATAGAAAACATAGAGCTCAAAGAAGAAGTGCAAAGATTAAAGAAAGATGTGATTCGGTTGAAGGGTAAGGAGAAAGCACAACCTTCTCAAGATAACCGTGATAATATGGTGAAGAAGCTTGAGAAGGGTTCAAACCTTGCTTCCTTCAAAGCCTAATAAAAGAATCACATCTCAAGCAAGGCCAACCCAACCAAGAGCAATAAACATGAAAAAGGATGTGCTATGGTTGTGGATTGTATGGACATGAGTGGGCTATGTGTCCACACAAGAGTTGGGCTGGCAAGGTTGAAGCCGCCAATCAAAAGGCTTCTACCAAGGAGGCCAAGCAAATGAAGAGTGATGGACAAAGTGCTTGTCTCATGAGCAAGAAATTGGGGCATCCTACCAAGAAATTCCCAATATACAAAGAGGCAAGACAGGAAGCCCAAGTTGCAACAAGAAGATGCTATGGATGCAATGAGATGAGCCATAAGGTTGATAGATGTCCATACAAGCAAAACAAGCATAGAGCAAACAAAGGCCGCATATGCTATGCTTGTAGAAGAAAGGGGCATCTAAGCTATGAATGCCCAAATGGTAACTCACCTAAGCCGAACACATTTGTTTATAATGATATGCTTAGGAAGACCACAAATGGAGTTAGCATTAGTAAGGTGATGTGTTCACCACAAACTAGTGCTAAAGTCATTTGGGTGCCTAAGCACTTGTTGACTAACTCAAAAGGACCCAACAAGAGTTGGGTACCAAAGTGTGCTTAGGTTAATGATGTAGGTACTGGTGATGAGATAAAGCTCTCGGAGTGGTTGAGCAAGCAATTTGACAATATTCACTCAATCTATCAACCAATTCTTATCATAATCCCTTATATGGTTGACCCAAAGATAATTCAATGAATATATCATATATTTTATCCTCGCCATTGGTAACAAGTACCTAAACCTTTTAGGATAGCCACCTTGTTCGTTTCATGTTCTATAGTTCACAAATAGGCACATTTGTGAAATAGTGAAAGTGGCTAATTAGATTCAATTAAAAGAAATTTTACTTTGCCATATGATGCTTTTAACGGCTCTCTAGTAAACCAATTCATTTGTTGAGATGCAAGTTTACAATAAATACTAGAGCTAAACGAAGAATCACAAGCAGAGAATTAATTGGCTCTGTCCTACACCTATCGGACGTGTCCGGTATTACTATCGGACATGTCTGGTATGGCCAGGGACAGAAATTGAGTGTTTCTATTCTGTGTATTCCGGATGTGTCCGGTATACCTACCGGACGTGTCCGGTATTGTAGGAACCAGAACACTAATTGGATAAGCAACTGAGTTTTTGACCCATATATTTTCATATATCCTCAATTTACTCAGAATCTTGTGGTTTACCAAATCTAAGTAGATTGTGAGCATCTCTTATACTCAAATTTACTTATGGCAAATTATTTGGTTGTGGTTCAAAATAGAAAATTGACTCCCAAATTCTTAATAGAATAAAGTGCTTGTTGAAAGTCATTCAAATTACATGAGGCACTTATGTAGGGGGAGCTAAGTTTCTATTTTTCACCATTGTGGACTAACAAATTTATCTAGCATTCTTTGTAGTTCTTTGGATAAAAATGTATCTAGCATGATTATTTGGCACTTGAGGTCAACATAAAGATCATCATGCTATTTATCTTCTTAGTGGTATTCTTGTGGGCTCAAGGCAAAGGTATGTATTTACATACATGCATTGTAAGTGCATCTAAGGCCCTTTATATATTAGAATGTGCATTTGTGTGACATAGGAGAGATGTTTTTCAAAACCCATAACTAGCATGTGTAGGTGGTGTAAATTTGAAAAACTATTTGAATCTTGGTCTTTGTGACCTAGCCTTGTCATGTGATGATTATAGCTCTCCTTGATTGTTTGATTGGCTAACCACACATGACATGGTTTTCTTAAGTCCACAATCTACTATGTCTCACTCTATCTCTCTCAAGTAAGCGAAATCTTGTATATGCCAAATATTTGGAAAAGGGAAAATCAATTTATGGCATTGGATAAGGAAAGTGATGATACTCAGTATGGATCAAGATTATATACCCTTTTGGGCTGAGAAATAACTAAAAAGGGGTTTGGAAGAGAGAAAACACATTTTGGAACAACTTGGGCCAGCCCGCATATACCGGGCGTGTCCGGTATGCTACCGGACGTGTCCGGTATGAGCGGGGCTATAAAACAGAGCGTACCCCTTCAGCCTAGACAGACTTGTCTCCTCCAAATCAACTCAGCCGATGCTTTCCTCCTCACCTAGGGCGATCGAGGACTTTCACCAACAAAAGAGAGAGAAGGAGATCGCATTGGAGAAGGCTTGCATCAAGATTGAAGGCCCGGGGATTTGGATTTCTCGCCTTCTCATCTCTTCTCTCAAGGTACCCTAATCACAGACCTCGTCCGATCTACATGGTCAATGCATGATTTTGAAATTCCTTTAGTCAATATGCTGCATTGGTGATATAGAAGCAATGCCCAAAGGTTGGAATTGATCCATGATGGTTTGAATCAAGGAACCCTAGTTAGGGTTGCTGGGCACCTATATTGGACGTGTCTAGTATGCTACCGGACGTGTCCAGTATGGCTCCGTAGAGCAGCTCCTCTACTTCCTTTTGATTCAATCCAATATTAGAATTGTATGTTAAGCTTAGCTTCTTTTGTATCTTCATTTTGCAAACCTATTGACAGTCATGTGTCAAAGATGGATGTAAAACCATGGATCAAAGATTCTACATCTAAATTGCAATTCGAGATTAAATTTTAGGCATGTATCTAAAATTTCTTGAAAATATTTGGATATAGGACACCAGCCATGAGTGGACAATAGGAGCCAAGGTCCAAGCACAGGCATGATCCTGCACTTGAAAAGTACAAGAAGGCAAGATAGGAAATGCATCCTGGATTCAAGTCGACCAGCAGGAGGTCTACCAGGGCTGCCTCTAGTGCAGCAGCTCAGTATGCAGAGGGATCCGGGAGCTCTTCTTCTAACACTAACACTGATGAGTTCAGAGTGGAGTCTAGAGAAGAAAGAAAGAGGAAGAGCACTGATAGAGGATCAGATGGTAATAGCTCAAATGAGGAGCAAGAGATTGAGGAGGAGGAGCCAATTCCTCTAGTTCAGCACCAGCCTGGTCAAGGGATGCATTATGGTCTCCTTAAGACACATTTGCCCAATGTGCCCTCTTATATTCCTAGAGTTGACTACAGGGGAAAGGGTATGACCAGGAAAGCTAGAGATGAGCGAAGGGTTGATCTGAGAGGCTTACCTAAGGTTCAGTATGATCATCGCTTCTAGACAGCTTTTCACCTTGACTTCTACTCTAGTGTGATTCTCACTAGGAACCTAGTTATTACTAGGTCTTAGTGGATTGACTGGCAGTACGTTAGAGAGTTGCAGAAGGCCTCAGTTGATCATGCCATTGATATTTGCCAGCGCACTAGGGTTTATGAGATCATGGAGTTCCAGCATGACTGGAACACAGAGGTAGTAGCTTAGTTCTATGCTACTCTGTTTGTTGAGGAGGATGAGAGGCGGATGCACTGGATGCTTGAGGGCCAGTGGTACAGTATAGATTATGATGTGTTTGCCACTTAGCTTAGCTTTTCAGAGGATGACCTCTAGAGAGACCAGATCCACACCGAGCAGGTTTTACCCCCTGAGCAGCTCACCTATATGTATCCACCAGGAGGTGAGAGAGGAGCAATGGGGAAGGTTCTAGGTCTTCACCCTACTTACAGATACCTAAATAGGATGTTCAGGAAGACTATTAACTGCAAGGGTGGAGACAAGGGCAACATTGCAGATTATTCTAGGAACCTACTCCATAGGATGGCACTTGATGCTTGGCCCTTCAACGTGTTTGACTTTATTTGGTCCGAGATCAGGAGTGTGGGAGAGAGGCCCCTTAAGGGCTGCGGTTTTGCTCCTTATATCATGTATATGATTGAGCATGTAACAAGGCACACATTCAAGTATGATAAGATTCATAAGGCCCTGAAGATTGTAACAGACTTGCCTGAGATAGGGTTTCCTCCAGCAGGTCCAGGAGGAGCAGCAGGTACAGCTGAGGCAGATGCACCTAAGAGTGGTGCAGCAGCTGGAGCTTCACCTCCACCATGGGCTCCTTCACGTTCTTCTTCATGATGTGGCAGTCATCCCTCACCTATCCGTAGGCTTTTAAGCTCCATATTTGGGATGTGCCGGGACATCCAGACTAGGCAGCAGAAGGAGAGGGAGGCTAGGAGGAAGGATACTCGAACCTTGAAGCAAATTGCTTCTAGGCTTGAGCTTGATCCTCCTAGATCTCCACTATCAGATGAGGTAGCTAGTGAGCCTGAGATTGAGGAGCAGCAGCAGGCCAGGTACGATAGAGAGTATGCTGAGTTTCTTCAGTGATAGCAGCAGCAGCAGGCGCCAGAGCACCTTAACACTCTACCACTTCAGGCTTGTGTGCCTACTCACTCTCAGCCACGTCCCAATACTACAGATGACTATGCTTCAGATTGGTGGAGTGACCTGACAGGTGGTGGCGGCTACTACGGGTCTGGTGGCTATGACCCATCTGGTGCGGGTGGTTCTTGTCTAGCCAGTGTTTCACGCTCAGATGACGAGGATGCTAGTACAGATGATGATGATGATGAGTGATCTCAGCTTTCAGTGATAGCTTATAGCCCCTTTGTCCTTAGTATGTCATTGTTGGACCTTTGTGGTGATAGATGACAAAGGGGGAGAGAGACTGATTAAAGCTTCAGGATATTTGTTTCATTTAGCTTATCTTTGTACCTGATGATATGTACTGTAGGCTGTAGTTTTTGTTTTTTGAGCTTCATTGATGTATCTTGAGTTTGAGACAGTTTGTATCATGTGAGAGATGACATGTGAGAGATGAGATTCATTTATGCTTTATCTATGTATCTCTTGAGACATGATCTTTATTTATATATCAGTGGTTTCTGGACTTGAGAAAATTTATAATGAGTGCTATGTGTGAATTACATGTGTTATATTTATTTTCATAAGCACTATGCATGCTAGAATGAAAATATTTGATGTGATGCCTTTATATTTATTCTTGTGTGATATATCTTGTCATATGCATCATGGTTTCACTTTGTCACACACACATGCACCCCACGGATGCAATGATTTAGGGGGAGCCTCCTATATATTTTAGTATGTACAATTGACATTTGAGGTCATTTTGTGAATTTTAATCATAAGCACACATTAAGGGGGAGCCTCTCATAAATCATTGAACCCAAAAGTTTAAATGTTTATATCATTTTGTAAGCTTTAATCAAGTTGTCATCAATCACCAAAAAGGGGGAGATTGAAAGTGCATCTAGCACTTTAGTGGGTTTTGGATGATTGAATGATAACGTGATTAAAGGACTAACCCATTTGCTAAGTGTGAATAGGTAATAGGTTATCTTACAGGTACTTAATGAAAGCCAAAATGATGTGTTGTTGTGTAAACAATCTAGTTCAAGCACAAGACAACAATGCAAATAGAATTCATGCAAAGGCTTATTTATTGTGGGATTTCCATGTTCTATGTGAAAGCAAGCTTGTAAGAATTAATTAATGAGACATAAGGGATTACATATGGATTGGTCTCATATTTGAAGCTTGCTAAATTGAAATGAAAAAGATAACAATACATGAATGGATGATTCAACACAAGATGTGACTTGATGGCTTGAGATGGTGAAGATAGCAAGGAAAGGCTTTGAGGTACTAAGCAAGGGTGAAGGGCAAGCGACGGCTTGGCGGCCGAAGAACCTAGCTAGGGTGAAGAAGGAAGTACTTGCATTTAGTTGAGGTACTAATCAAGCTATAATGTTCATGTTTATGTGGAGGATCAAATCACTATTGGAGTGTTTAATGGAAGTGACTTGATACATTTGGGATTATTCAAATTTGATGAATGGAATCAAGTCACATGCTCAAGATGGCTATGCTCAAGTGAAAAGATTAATATCAACATGTTAGCACCCTTACTTGATGAAGATTGAAAGAGACGGCATCAATTCAAAATAGATCAACTCAAGTGGTATAAATTCATTTTTCCTTTTATCTTGAGTTTAATAGGTATGCTATACTATTAAGAGGGATGCAACATGTTGATAGATAATGTTTCATAAGTGCTTAAGCCAACCCATGTGAGTTTTGAGTATTTGAGTGACAAAAGAGCTAACTTTATTTTTGCTGTTCTGGCAATACCGGACGTGTCTGGTATTTTCCTAGCAGTGGTAAAATTATTGTTCTTGGGTTGGTTCATCGGGAGTTCCGACGGTTGGGAGTCCCGGCAGGGTCGGGAGTTCCGACGTCTCGCACTTTAACTGACTTGGAGAGTTCACTGTCCTGATCATACCAGACGTGTCCGGTATGCCTGACTAGAAGCCAACGGTTAGTTTTCAAAAGCCTTGAGGGTCGGGAGTTCCGATGTGAGCACTTGTGTTGCAGGGTTATAGCTTCTAGAGAGGAAGCCACCACTTGAGCACTTGTGCATATTGTCAATCTCGTGATTCGCATTTGTTACTCTTAGACTCTTCGGTCCTAGACGGTTAGGCGTCGCCGGAGAGCACCCGAGAGATTGTGGTGTGCCACGGAAAGTTTGTAACGGTCGATTCCGCCGCCTTGGAATCATTTAGTGGAAGGAGGAAAAGGAGTTGGAAAAGACTCTAGCTAGAGTGACCTTCATGGTACCCTCTAAGGCTGACCTTCGCTGGATCGCCCGTAGCCCCCTCAACGAGCCCGAACTTCGGTAAAACAAATATCGTGTCTCAATTTGTATTTCATTTGATATTTGTGTTGCTCCAGCTCTTGTGCAGGTTCTCTATGTATATTGATATCTCTAGTAGGTACCTGCAGTTTGGTTTGAAGATAGAAATCAAAAGGAGTAAGTTCGGGGCTGTTCTACAGAAACCGTGCATACCGGACACATCCGGTATTCATACCGAATGGTATTAGAGCTCTGTGTTGAAAATATTTATTTTTAGTTCTAACTTTGTGTTGTAGGGTTATAGCTTCTAGATACATTATTTATACCTTGTATACTCTATGGCTAACTTGTGAGGAGTGGTACTACTCTTTATTTGGAGTTTCCATTTTGGAAACTCCCTTTACTAATCATTTCCGCATTTAAAGGTGTTAATTTTCAAAAATGCCTATTCACCCCCCTTTAGGCAACATCCTAGGTCCTTTCACAAGGCAAAGTCCATGCCTGAGGGGTCAGGTAAGACGGAGCCAACACCCTCAAGGTCAGGCATGACGGAGCCCATGCCCTCGGGGTCGGGTGACATGGAGCCCACACCCTCAGGGTCGAGCGAGATAGAGCCCGTATCTTTGGGGTCGGGTGAGATCAAAATATGCTCTTGACCATCGAGCAAGTTAGTGTTCATGGCTTTTAACTTCCTTCTTCTAGATATCCCTAATACTGATACCCGACAGTAGCCCCTGATCCTACGGAGGAGTAGGATACTCCTTCGAAGGCTTTTTTAGATGGAAGGATTCTGAGGGTCTTGATCTCCCTTTGTGGGTCGTGGGGTGTCTTGGTAGGGTCATGATTCCTACATGTCGTGTTCAGACTCTTCGGGAGCATACAGCTGTGGGATTCGGGGGGTCAGAAAAGATCTCTCTTGATTTCGATCCCTTCTTAGGATCCAATCAATCCGACATTGTCATTCAACTATGTATTCGGTCTCCTTACGAGTCCAACTTCCCATGAGCCTCTGTGCATAGCAAGGGTCTGGTCGAGGGGTCAGCTCATCTTGTGGTCATCCTCCCTGAAGCATTTTTCGATAAAATAGAGGGGCTAAGTCGCGCCATGTTTTCCTCGATGGATGAATCATGGTGCTCGGTGAGCTATTAATGAGCTAGTTCTAGTAGGGCCCTAGATTTCCATTTGTAGGAGTCTGGCATGGGTCAGCTAGTGACTGACTCTAGATTCTTGGCAACCAATCCATATAGTTCTTGGATCCATTTGACCAGTCCCAAGGGCTCGTTGCCTTTCTTCAAAGAAAAACCATGGATCGTGCTTCGGCCAAGACCTGAATGTGGGCTGGGATGCCTATGACGCTCGTGCACCTAGGTACTGACTGCTAGCGGGCCCATCCCTTATCACCCCTCACTCTAAAGGTGCCCTAGAGTAGTTGTGAACCCGTCAGTGGGACAACCTTTGAACTCCTAGGCCTTAATAGGCAGTGGGAGCGTTTTTAGCTCTGTATCCCTTTTACCTACGGCGGTTTTTGGCCCATCGAGGGGACAAACTGCTATCCAGCACACCCTTCAAGGAGCGGCTAGGGGTGGCATGTGCATGATTGCTAGAGAGGTGATGTGACAAGGTGCAGTAGGTGCGTTAACCTAGGTAGACAATTCGCCCCTCGCTCTTGCACCGCCAGCGAAATCCTTGTTCCTCCGCCCTTGCTCTTCCACCATCATCGAAGCTTTCATTCCTCCGCCCTTGCTTCCCATGGAGTCATGGTATCACTCCGATGTCCCCCATGTGTGCATGGAGGGCCTTGTCAAGCGTAGCCTTCTTCATGGGAGGACCGACGTGGCGAAGTGGATCGTGCATGGTCGTGAGTAGGTGCCGGCGCCGCCTGACGGATATGTCGTGTCCTTCGCACCCTTCCACAAGCGCGGATTCGTGATTCCTCCTCGCCCGTTCTTCTAGGGGCTGCTGCACCATTACTAGATTGAGTTACAACATCTGAATCCCAATGAGATACAACACATCGCGGTCTTCATCAGGCTATGTGAGGGATATCTGGGGATCGATCCCCACTTTAAGATGTGGAGGTACTTCTTCTATCTCCCTACTCAAGATGAGGGATAGAGCTAGGGACCTACCGGTGCTGATGGGATACGCGGACATCCACCTCCGGGGGTAGCGGTTCGCCGAGTACATGCCCTGCCAGCCATCGAGGTACAACAAGGGGCGGCATGTGTAGTGGTTCTACGTGAACAACGCCGCCGCCGCCCCTTGCCGGACTTCACCAGACGCCTCATCGAAGAGGCGCCATAGGTGTGGTCATAGGGACCTCCCGAGAAGGAAAAGAAGAGGATGTGTGATGTCCTTGATAACATCACATTCCTAAAGGGCCATGGCCTTTGCGGGGTCAGTGTCATCGGGGTGTATCACATGTGGTGGGTGGCGCCGTTGATGGCGCATGCCTTCGCGCTGTACGAGATGACGCACAACACATAGCTCAATGGGACGATGCTCGCCTAGGGGCCGCTCCATGATAGTGAGGTCATGCAGCGCATCAAGGAGGCTTCGAAGGAGTCCAACATCGTGTTCCTAATCCTAGGACGTCCCGCGATGCGACCGGATAGGGTTAGGCTTTTAGGCCTCCATTGCTCTACTGCTAGAGCACGCGGCCATGAGGGTGGTGAACCACGCCACATACGAGAAGAGGAAGAAGGAGAAGGATGACAAGAAGGCGAAGCGGCATGCGAATGTGCGGGTGAAGTTGAACTGAGGAAGGCAGCGACAAGGTTTGGAGGAGGAAGAAGGAGGAGGAGGTGGTGGCTCTAGGTCACCCGTCCAATGGGCTGAGCTAGGAGGAGGGGACGAGGACCCATCTCTAGCATAGGCGGGGTCATCCTTTCTTCGTAGGGCTCGACCCTAGTGATTTTGAAACCATGGGGCCACTGAAGAGTTTGGAGCGCCCTTGTGAATGCTAGGGGCCCCTCGGGGTTGTCAGCACTGTCATCTCCAGCGTTGCTGTCGGCGAGTGGCTTGAGAGCTGAGTCTGGGTTATCGTACTCTAGCTCGTACTCCTGGCGGCAATGTACTCCGTCTTCATTGCGATCGAAATGGCTTTCGTCGATACGTTGTCATGCATCTCGGAGATTGTTGAGGTGCACTCGGATGTCCTGGTCAACCTCCTGGTTGGGTTGGCGGTGATGTTCAATGTAGTTGCCCCTAGCTCCACCCTGTAGGGGTTGCCTATCATCATGGCGCTGGTCAGTGAAGCGACTTGGGCGGCGATCAGATCTTATGGAGACTGATCGGCAAATCAAGGTTGTAGAGTAGGAAGGTCTCTGATCCTGGCGGATCTCATTGACCTGGCAATGCACCGCTTTGAGCATTGTGGTGACCCTAGCGACCTTCGGTGTCTGCTAGAGCTAGGCAAGCTCATTGGCGGACATGGCTAGGTTGGCGCTTGGAGTCTTGTAGATGTCGTGGTCGTCAACGCGGAGAAACTCATCATCGAGGTTGCACTGGAGCGGCCTTCCTTGCGAGTCAAGCTGCTACTTGGCCATCGCAAGGGTAATCTCGTTTGCTCGACGTTGTGCATGGTTGACGTTCCGGTTCTCACGAGCAGCGCGTTCCTCCTCGGTTTCACCGTTCGGAGGGGGGCTGTCGACGCTGATGTTGAAGATTGCGTCGCCATGGAACAGAGGGAGAGGAAGTTGCTCAGTGAAGGTTTCAGCGAGGGTCTCTGTAGAGCCCTAGGACTTGGAGCTCGGATTCTCCTCTGGGATGGTCTGGAGGGACGCTCCGAAGCGTCGGTCGACGTGGAGCATGTTGACGGCCGGCGGAGGCTGGTAGGTGATCTAGTCGGCGAGAGGATGGATGTCTCCCACCTGGTCAGCAAATTTACCCCTTAGGGCGTCTTGGTAGGTGGCGGCGACGTTGGTGAGCCTGAAGGGTAGAGCTATAACTCCTGGAGTTTTCGAAGCAGCCTCTGGCAGATCTGGATCGGAGGGTGGTCGATGCTGGACCAGAGTGTCCAGAGCCGATTCGGCGATGGAGAGGCAATCGGGAGCTTCTGACCAACCTGATCGATTGATGCGATCAGATCGTCGTTGTTGATTTGCCTCCTCTGGTAGCGAGAAAGTGGGCGGCGAGTTGTTGATGGAGGCGACCTCGGAGGTGGTTCCGAGATCGGATCTGCAGTCTCAGGTGCGGGGGTGATTGGCGCAGAATCAATCTGCATCGGCTCAAGGAGCTCTCCGACTCCGTCAACGTTGATGATCCATGAGATTGATCCAACCGTGAAGATCTGGTCGGGCTGCGGGAGGGACGAAGAGCCTGCAGAAAAAGTCATCTTGTTTGACAAGGAAACAACATGTAAACCCCTACCTAGCGCACTAACTGTCGACAAAATATCGTTGGCAGTCCTCCGAGGGATATCCCATGAAGATAGATTGATCAGTAGAGGAGCGTGAGATCAAGAACAAGAATGCAACAGAGACACACGAGTTAGACAGGTTCAAGCCATCAGTATAACGTAATCCCCTACTCATGTGGTCTGTTGGTTTGTATTAGCTATCATATGATATTGCGTGAGTTTGGAGGGGGTCTCTGCCCGCCTTATATAGTCCGAGGAGTAGGATTACAAGTCGGTTAGATCTGAGAGATAACCGAAAAGTAATAACTGATTATAGAAATCTTGGGATCATACATATCTTAACAGATCTCGTAATATCTTCAGGATATCTTTTCGGTGTCTTGCGGGAGGCGCCGAGCAGCGTCGTGCCCGCAAGGCTTCGTCTTGTGGGCGGGGCCACCCCTGGGGGCGCAGCCCATATGGTCTGTCGTGGGTATCCGAAGTCGTACCTCCCACAGTCTAAATCTAGTATGTTTGGTTCCCCTTAGTCAGTTTAGCTACTAAACTGTCAAACAAAGGACTAAAGTAGTTTAATCACATTAGTCACCCAAGAATAACTAAAAATAGGCTAAAGTGCCTAGTGGAAAAGGGATGCCCCTCATTATTGCTAGCTCTCACCCTGATTTGAGCATTCATTAGGGGTAGTTTGGTCTTTGTTTAACTGCTCTAATGGCATTTAGTCACTTTTAGTCACCGGAACCAAACAGGGGTGAAGTTTAATCATTAGTTTTAGTAGCTAAACTTTAGCAGGGGAAACCAAACATATCCTTAGTCCCATTTAGTCACTTTTTATCAAACGCTATGATTAAATGATACTAAAATGACTTTAGTCCTCTCTATCAACTCTAAAATGACTAAATGAGACTAAATCATTTAGGATGGACTAAACTTTAGCAGCCCAAACCAAACACCCCTTATCTATTAGGCGATTACTCCCTTTGCTTTTCGCAGCTAATTTTCCTTTTCTCTAGACCATGTGAGAAGCATCGGCTGTGGTGTCGAAAAGTATGCAAAGTCGCTGATGCAACCTAGAGATGGAAGGGATGGTTGGGAACTGTTTGGATCACGGCAACCTTCGTCGCCATACATTTAAACTTTTAAATTTTTACAAAATATATTTTTTTTCTACACGAGGCATGTTACAGTTTGATAGAAGTCCTTGACATTGTCTTAGAATATGTCATCAATATTTGGGAAATCAATAACAATATTAAAAGATATTTACATTCAGCATGTTAAATTCTTTGTACTTTGTAGCAAATTGAGTTTAGCTCAACGTATGGTGGGACTGGCCTACGCATGTTTAAATCCGATTTGACATTATCGTATTTATCTGAATTTATTTTAGAATTTAATGATATTTTTTTAATGATAAGTGACACGCTAGCGACATTCGAGACACATGTGATGATTTGTTAATCTCAAAATTTCGTTTTTGCAGGCTTGAATCAACAAGCTCAAGACGGCTAGAAAAAAACTCCCTCAAAGCTTCATTCCTGTTTACATCAAACCTCAAAGTGCAAATTTTTAGAGTTTCCCATCGAGATGTGATTTGTCCGGACCTTGTCATGACAAAGATGTGGGCAGTTAAAGTGAAGCGGTTGTCGCGAGAAAGCGAGAGTCAGCAAAGTGTTCTATTCTATTTTTATTCTTTTATAGGAAATATAATTTCATCTATTTGTCCTAAATCAAATTTATCCAACTATTAAAATCTAAAATCTAACATAAATTTACAATACAAAATTGACATTGCTAGGTTTATTATGTATGCTATTTTTTTTACATACCCCCTATGTCTCAAAATAAAAAAAAATTCTAAAATTTTCAAATAGATTAAAAACATTGGCAAAAGATGCATGTATCATCATCTTCTTTTCTTTCCCGAAAGGTATGTCCTGGATTTGGTATGGTTTCATACACCCGTGATTAGCTTCTGCATTCAGAGGCTGGCCCATGTTTTACGGAGAAAGTTATTTTTTGGGTCAAACTTTAAACATTAGAAAGTTATTTATTTTTTGGGCATAGGGGTATAACTATTTTGTTAAGACAATAGTTTTTTTATAGAATTTGACAGTCTAAATTTTGACTTGGGGCGAACACAGATGAACTTATATTTATCAGTAGCTAGTAGATATTTTCAGACGGTGTGAATTCACCAAAAAAAAAAAGTAGCTTATTCCACGGGAACACTTCGATGCGATTCTGATGTGATTTAGCCTGTTTGTTTGGCTGTGGCTTGTCGTAAACGATCGTAAATTTTCAGCCGGAACAGTATTTTTCTCTCACACAAACCAGCCAGCAGTACTTCTTCATAAATCAGTAACGATACGAACCAGCCAACCGAACAGACTAATTAATCTCAATCGATAAGTCCAGGCTAAAAAAAAGAGTCTTTTCCCGGGATGCTTCCTCCGGCACCATCATCCTGGCTTGGACGTCGATGTGGGGCATCTCCACTGTTCGACCAGCCATGCAAAGAGCTAGGCTTCGACTTCGACCGCAGGCCTCTCAACCTGCGTGCGAGTCGTAGCTTTCATGTAACAAGAACTCAAGTTCCCTTTGCCATGTACGAGTGATTGGAAGAGCAGCTCTTGGGCGGCTAGAGTGGAGAATCGGTTAAGCGAATAAGCGATGCTTTGACATTAATTCCATGAAGCTATTAACTCAGGGAAGTGGATCGACTTGGTGGAGATCGGATTGTTTGCTGTTTGACGTTGTTGTTGCTGCTGCTGTTGCTGGAGCCTAGGGAGTACACTGAGTCATTGGGCTTGTTTAAATCCAAGGTGTAGACTTGGGATGTCACCTCGGGTGTTACATGAGGTGTTGTATAGGGTGTTTGGATACTAATAAAAAAATAAATTATAGAATCCGTCAGTAATTCGCTAGGCGAATTTATTAAGCCTAATTAATACATCATTAGCACATGTGTTACTGTAGCACCACATTGTTAAATCATGAATTAATTAGGTTTAAAAGATTCATCTCGCAAATTAGTCGTAAACTATACAGTTAGTTATTTTTTTAATCTATATTTAATACTCAATGTATATGTCTAAATATTCGTAAACTTTAGGAGAAGGACTAAACAAGGCTGAAACCCTTGTTACGCGTGGAATGATGGTAGTCGCATGTGTCTCCATCAGACGGCGCAGCCACCACGATGTTTCTTTCTTTTCTTTCATTCGTTCAGACTTCAGAGGTAGCCATCACAAATTGAATAAAGCCTTCCGGGCCAAATCCGGATTCCCATATATTAACAGTAAAGGCTGATCGGGATGCCTGATGATGACAATGACTCGTCATTTTCGGCAACATTGGCAGCCCCTATTAATTCCCGTCTACCAGCGTACAGCAATTAAGCTCATAGTCTGTCAGTATTACCAGGTACTGTAAAACTCTCTCCAGTCACCATCCTACTTCAATTCGTTCACTGGCATGGAGCGGTCCTGAATCCTATCAGTTGCACACCTTTCATTGCTCTACCTACCTACGTACGTGCCGCAGAACAATTGTGCAGAGTTTTATGACGACGCGTCGGTATGCACCTGGTGAGCGTGTTTAGTTACAGTAAGTTGGAATTTTAGGTTATTGTAGCACTTTCATTTTTATTTGGCAATTAGTGTTTAAACATGGACTAATTAGGCTCAAAACGTTTGTCTCGTAATTTTCCACCAAACTGTGCAATTAGTTTTTTTCGTCTACATTTAATGCTCCATGCACGAGCCGCAAATATTTAATGTGATAGGTACTGTAGCATTTTTTAGATTTTGGATGGACCTGAACACGCGCTTAATATTTTTATGCTCGTTGGCGCGACTATGCGTGTGCTGCAGAGGGACTGGACACGGAGAAGAGGCAAGATCGAGTCGTCAGCACTCTCGAGTAAATTTCAGGCGAACAGGGTGATGTTTCAAACTAAGCCACACAATCTGTTCACTGATTTAATGAACAGAGCAGGTGTACTGGCCTGGTACTTTCTTTCCCAAACAAATTGAAAACAGGGGAGCTGTACGTACGTCCAGATTGTTAGGCTCCTCAGGTGAGTGCAACGCAATACGCTAGTTAGCGGCCGTTGCTGTCAAGGGACAGGGGGGACAGAGCAAACAACAGCAGCCGAGTGGAAAAGCACTCCAGATTTTCCCCCGAGAAGGGTGACTCATTGCGGCACTGGCCGGCGCGGGCAAGGCAAGCGTCCGCGTGCGTGCGGCCAAGGAAGGCGTCGCCGTCGCCGCACGAAACCGCCGAGGAAAGCAGCGAGTCACGGCGGTTTGCTTCCACGGGCGGGCAGAGGCGGCGACGACGTACGCGTGCCGGCCACCTCCGATTTGATATTGCGAATTTCCTTTGTCATTGTCAACGTCATTCACCTGCTGACGAAAGCATCGCACAGATTTACTCCCAGTGAGCATAGAGTAATACCAGTGAAATCGTCTGACCTTTTTTTAGGCCAGGTTTAGTTCTCCTAAACTCCTGAATTTAGCACTATGTAAAAAGAAGATTCCCCGTCATATCAAACTTGCGGTACATACATAAAGTACTAAATGTAGACGAAATCAAAAACTAATTGCACAGTTTGATTCTACTTTGCGAGACGAACATTTTGAGCCTAATTAGTCAATGGTTGGACAATTATTACCAAATACAAACGAAATGCTACAGTGCGCTACAGCGTATTCGGCGACGCCAAATTCGGCCAACTAAACGTGGCCTTAGGGCTTGTTTAGTTGGCGAAATTTTGGGCGAAATGCACTGTAGCATTTTTCGTTGTTATTTGGCAATTAGTATCCAATCATAGTTTAATTAGGCTTAAAAGATTCGTCTCGTGAATTTCATCTAAACTGTGTAATTAATTTTATTTTTTATTTATATTTAATGCTTCATGCATGTGTCCAAAGATTTGATGTGACGGGGAATCTTGAAAAATTTGGCAAATTTTTTTGGAACTAAACTGGACCTTAGGGCCTGTTTAGATGCCGAAATTTTTGGCAAAATGACACTGTAGCATTTTCGTTGTTATTTGACAATTAGTGTCCAATCATAGTCTAATTAGGCTTAAAAGATTCGTCTCGTGGATTTCGTCTAAACTGTGTAATTAGTTTTATTTTTTATTTATATTTAATACTTCATACATGCGTCCAAAGATTCGATGTGACAGGGAATCTTAAAAAAATTGGCATTTTAGGAGGGAACTAAACTGGGGCCTTGTTTAGATTGCAAGTTTTTTCACTCTCTCTTCGTCACATCAAATCTTTAGACACATGCATGGAGTATTAAATGTAGATAAAAAATAACTAATTACACAGTTTGATTATAAATTACGAGACGAATCTTTTGAGCCTAGTTAGGCCATGATTGGACAATAATTGTCAAATACAAACGAAGTGCTACAGTGCCAAATACTGATTTCTAACCTCAATCTAAACAAGGCCTGGCTCTTCGCAAGAAATCGTCTAACTTTTGCAGGTAATAACGAGCATAAATGATGAATGCTTGGACTATGGAGCATGCATGCACGCGGCTCTGTTTCAGACAAGAGGGAAGTGATGAGTAAGACTGACTCCAACAACGGCAACCCAAACATGAGACCAATTTCACGTTTTAGGTAACGCACAGTGCAAAGGTTAGGCACCCATAACTTCGCCTCTCCAACGGACGCCCGAAGCCCTTCTGTGCTTCTATCCCAACAGAACAGAGCCCTTCTGTGGCGGCCAGCCAGCGCGCGGCCAGCAGAGCAGAGTGAGCCTGCGCGGCCAGCGCGGCCAGCAGAGCAGAGCAGAGCGAGCCTGCGCGGCGCGGCCGGCACGGCTTGGGCGGCGAGCTCTCCCTTCTGTGCTTCTCTCCCAACCACGCGGGGCATGGTGGCGGCCGGCGAGCGCGGGGCTAGCGCCGCGAGCGAGCACACGGTGGCGGCCAGCGAGCGCGCGGCCAGCAGAGCAGAGCAAGCCTGCGTGGCCAACAGAGCAGAGCAGAGCGAGCCTGCGCGGCCAGCAGAGCAGAGCAGAGCAGAGCGAGCCTGCGCGGCGCGGCCGGCGCGTCCTGCACGGCTTGGGCGGCGAGCTCTCCCTCCCTCCCCGCCGAGCAGAGGCCCCGCCGGCGAGCTCTTGACCCGCGGCCGGCAAGATCCAGGCGCGCGCGGCGGTGTCCGCAGCCGCGACCGGGCGTTCGCGGTGCCCGCCCCTTCCTCGGCCGGCGGCGCTAGGGCGAGCGCCCCCTCCCCTGGCGCGGCGGCGCCCACCACCACGGGCGAGCAAGCGCGGACGCCAGACGAGCGCACGCGGCGCCTGAGCGCGGGCGAGCGGGGTCGGCACGGGCGCGGCGGCGCTGCCGCCGTTGGCGAGCGGTGCCACAGCGAGCGAGTGCGGACGAGCGGGGCCGGCGGCGCGGCCGGTGCGGGAACGGGCCACCTCGGACGCAAGCGAGCGCGGACCATTTGCGTAGCGAGGAGAGAGGCTATGCTTTTTTGCGTGCCGTTCGGTCCGATAGGCAAAATGGGTCACCTGTTTGGTCGGCCGTTGGAGGTTGTTTTCGGGAAGGCAAAGTACTGTGGCGGACGCATTTTTGGGTCTGCGTCTCGGTGTTGGAGACAGTCTAATGCAGTCTGTAGACTTCAGGAAGACGGACAGGTCACAGGTAGGTATACAGCATTAACTTTTTCGTCCTAACCGAAAAGAAAAGGGCCGAGTTTCATGTGAGATGATCACAGGAGGTCATTGGGCCTGGCTTCTACAGGGTTCTTCAGAGGCTGCTCAGGTTTCCAGAAATTTGTTTGAGGCCGGTTTACCAGAAACCGGTTTATTCAGCAGGAACAATATTTTTCTCTCATAACAATTCAATTAGAACAGTGTTTTTCAGTCAGTTTTAGCCAAAATTCAACAAGCCGAACGGGACCAACGCTTCCACGAGCGACACGGCGTCCAAGGCCTCATGGCCATGGATTGTAGCACTTTGAAAGTCAAGAAACGATGTGTGTTCGTTTGACCTGTTATATTATACAGTAACACATTTTGTTGATAAAAATGATGGAGATCGGGCTCTTTCTCAACATGGTTAGGTGAGGACTAACAGCATGTTCGCTGGTAGTAAACGATCGTAAATTTTCAGCTAGAACAGTATTTTTTTCTTACACCAAATCAGATAACAGTAATAATCCACGATCGTATAAGAAGCCCCAGCCGAACAGGCAGGCTGTGAGGATGACCGGACGGTGCGGTCTGCATGCATGCGCACGGCGCATGAGCATGACTGCAGCTTACCACTTGAGGTGTCCAAGGGGCACTTTCATTTGAGCGGCCTTTCAACGGAGCACTAGCTTGGCCTGCTTGGGTCGGTCACTACTGGCTCCCAGGCTGTTCTGTCACTACTGCCTCAGGCCACAGCCGTCTTCCGCCTTGGACGTTGCTCTCGTCTTGCTTTTGCTTGGGTCGCTGCTCGTCTCCACTGCGCGCGGAGGGCTGTTCATCCGCCATTTGATTTGATTCCGAAAAAACTAAAAGTGGTATGAATATTTTGCGGCAGAGGACAGACGAAAGCATTTTGTGGTATTGAATAAAATAATGACGAGTTTTTGGACAAAAAAAGAGAGTACTCTCGTGGTTTACCATTACGATAGCCATAGGATAGCATCGCATTTATAACAATTCAGGCACAGGGGTGGACCTTACCTGGCCCAATGACTAGGCCCACCCTATGGGCCTGATGGGCTAAGGGACTAACGTCTTAACTACCCTTTTTTTTCTTTTTCTTTCCCTTTTCCTATACCTTATCCAACCGCACGCGACCTCGCGTATGCTCTTCTACCTCCGGACGCCGCGCGCATCCCGCCGCCGCTCGCGCCTGGGGCCGCTCGGCCACAGACCGTCGCCGACTCCCTTCGCGCGCCCCCTCCCCGACCCCGTATGTCATTTTTTTAGACGCACTACCGCATTGATTTCGGTTACCGACTATGCAAGTCATGGCAAGATGATGTTAAAAGATAAGCAAGTTTTAAAAGCCAAACATGCATGCATAAATTCAGCAATTCATAATGTCTTATAATTCAGTACAGATTTTGAACCATGGATTTCATCAAAATGCCCTAGTCTGCTCGCTCGATCGAAATGCCTTACTCGCACTATATTTATTTCTTAATTATTATGTAGCTCGAACTATTATTTATTATTTCTTAATTATTATGTAGCTCGCTCGATAGCGAGTTGTTATCTGAAGCTGACTTGCCATCTCATTATTACTGTACCATCTTCCCACAAAAGCTATCATCGTAGTACCACGAGTCCATTCTCAGCAGGTGAACACAACTGATGCGTCAATGCGTGAGGCCAAAAGGTAATCACTAGTGATGACACACAAACAGCATATAACCACGAGCAATTTTAGACTGACACAAAGTTTGCGGCCTCAGATACAGTATATAGCTAAGTAAAGATAGCTACCAAACTGCCAAAAAGCCAGCACAGGATACAATTGTCAACGGTATAGAGCATCTTAATGCAAGTCAAAAGGCGTCTCAATGTTTTGGTGAGTTTGAGCAACGTGCTTGCAAACAGAAATTATTGAATGACATGGCCATCCATTCTCAACTATAGAACCAAAATTGGACATAGATGGCCAGTATTTAGTTGTCAGCCACTTCAATCAGGGTTTGCTCGTAGTCAGCAGGGGCCTGAAATCCATGCAGGTTCATCACAGTTGCGGCTACGTTGGCCAGCCCAGGGGTTTCAATGTCGTTCCGGAATTTCACTCCGGGGTGAAGACCAGGGCCTCCAATGGCAACCGGGACCTGCAAGTTTTACAGAGGTATTAACATCCAAAGCAATCAACATGGGTATGCTTTTACTGGGAGACAACCAAAGACATGGGGTCAAAAGGCATTGCACTCACCGGCTGAAGGGTATGCGAGGTTAGAATCTGGATACCGCCATTCTTGTCGAGCAACGGCTTGCCAGCTTTGTTTCTTTTCACCATATCCTCTGCATTGCCATGATCGGCAGTCACAAGGTAAATACCACCAACTTGCTCAACAGCATCCAAAATAATCTGTTCAGAAGAGCATTTGGTTAAAATAGGCAAAGGCCTATAATATCTGCTACTGTAAGCGAACTTTTGTTGATGTATAAGCGAACTTTCAATGCAGATTATGAAGACAACACAAAACATGTAAGCGAACTTTTATTGATTCTCTCACCTTAACAGCTTCATCAGCTGCCTTGCAAGCAACAACGGTGGCCTCAATATCACCAGTGTGACCAACCATGTCACCATTTGGCAGGTTGACACGTACCTGTAACAACAATATGCTAAGCAACAGAGAAACCGAAAGACTCATCTAATAGAAATTTCAGAACTATTTACCTGGTCAAACTTTCCACTTAGGAGAGCGTCCCTGGCTTTCTCGGCAATTTCAAGCGCCTTCATCTTGGGTGCAACATTGAATGTAATACCACTGTCACTAGGAACTTCTACATACTCTTCCTTAGTTTCATCAAAGTATCCTGAACGGTTCCCGTTCCAGAAAAATGTGACATGGCCGAATTTCACCGTCTCACTGTCACACACAAACCAATGTTGCCACATAAATAAGGGCGTACCCAGTGCAGAGAGCTTCCGCTCTGTCCGAGGTCTAGGGAAGGGTGTCAGTGGCAAGCCTTACCCTCGCCTGTGCAATGCGAGGAGACCGCGACTCGAATGCGGGACCTTCCGGTTATAGGCGGTAAGACTCAACCGCTTGCACCAGGCCCGCCCTTCAATGTTGCCGCATAAATAAAAAGAAAAAAAAAAGATGATACAGCATGTTCTACATTTTGCCTCTTCTAAGAAGAGGCAAAATGTAGAACATGCCATTGCAAGGACAAAGATGATACAACAATGAGTCAATCCAAAAATAACATTATACAGGCCATACAGTATTGGCAGCGTATGCTATGGAAACCAAGGAGCTGTGCAAACTATGCAAACTCTAATCTAGACCACTAGACTCTAATCCGATGGTAGAGGTAAAGGTGGGTTATTCTAGCACTTAAACCCCCCCACTCATCCCATCTAATCCAAGATTTTGCAAATCACCCCAGCCTCAGCCCCAGCGCCTGTACGGTTCCCTTCCGTCTCCTCGCGATCCCCGTACGGCGCGATACAGCGCCGCGACGACGCCCGCGACGAGGCCTGGCCGCACCGTTTCGTTTACGGCGATTGTTTACGGCGCCGCCGTCCCTCACGTTAGTATACAGCGCGGATCTTGGATTAGATGGGATGAGTGGGGGGGTTTAAGTGCTAAAATAACCCACCTTTACCTCTACCATCGGATTAGAGTCCAGTGGTCTAGATTAGAGTTTGCATAGTTTGCACAGCTCCTTGGTTTCCATAGCATACGCTGCCTACAGTATTAGCACACAAATCATGCATAGAACAATGCAACCAAATATCAGCCGAAGTTAGCACAATGTCAGCATATTGAGCCTCCTCGGCAGCTAGAAGATTACCCTAGAAAAAAAACTCGTTTCTACACATGTCAAATTACTAGTACAACTGCAGCATAAGGTAATGGAGATAACTCACAGCAACATCTTTCCAGAAGGCAAGTGCCCCTTACAGGTATGTACAAGATTGTACAAAGTACACTTGATAATGTTTAGATGACTCAGAAAAAACTAAGTGGTTTATGATATTGAAGTAAACAAAAGAAGTATCAAGAGAGGCTGAAACATTAGATAGTATAGTACTTGCCTGCAAGCAAAAGTGTGGATGCCATTCTTCACCAAGTACTCCCCAGATGTTCTATCTATCTCTGGTGGGGAAACAAGGTAACGGCTTGGAAGCTTCAACTCACCATCATACTGAAGCATCCCAGCATATCGAATTTTGGGGACACGAACACGGTCAAATTTGTCAAAATCTGCATACTCTAGTGCTTTCGCAAGCATAACCATGCGATCGGCCCGGAAGTTGAGAGTGACAACTGCATCACCATCTAATACAGGCCCAACAGCATTGCCACTGTCATCAACAATCACAAATGGGGGCAAGTACTGATCATTAGCCTTGGGCTGTGCTCTCAGTGTTTTCACAGCCTCAAGTGCACTTTTGAATTTGTAGGGTGCTTCTCCAAGCACCTGGGCATCCCAGCCACGTTTAACCACATCCCAGTCATTCTGGAAGGTATTAAACAAAACAAAACTGTAAGCCAAGGTGTTAGACAATGAACACTGATGCTTGAATACGACAAAAAACATTCACCTCATAACGGTCCATGGTAACATACATCCTTCCACCACCAGATGCAATTTGTGCATCAATACCCTTCCCTCGAAGCTCCGAAAGATCATTCTCTAGGGTCTCCACGAAACCAACACTGCTGCCATCCAAAACATCACGCCCATCGGTAAGGATGTGCACACGGATTTTTTTTGCTCCCCTCTCACTAGCACCTTTCAGAAGTAACTGGATATAGCAAAAAAAAAAAAAAAGGAAATCTTGTGGTAAACTTGTAACTTAAGATAAATTGAAGAAAGAATATTAGCAAACCTGCAGTTGGTCAAGACGAGAGTGGACACCACCATCACTCAACAACCCAATAAGGTGAAGAGTACCACTTTCAAAAGATTCTTTGATGTAGTTGAATCCATCTCCATTATAAATCTTTCCGGAGGCAAGAGCACTATCAACAAGCTTAGCACTATAGGCAGAAAGAATGCAGCACTCAGATCAGAGAACATCTAGTATGAACTATTAAGGACTAAATGTTCTATTTAAGACTAACATGACAGACAAAATAGCACACTAAGATCAAGTTCTTGATTGCATATGAATTCAAATGTTGAGCCAAAAAGTACACTGCAGTAGTGAGAAACAAATCAATGAAACTAGTAACTGATGACAACAAGAATACAGAGTTACAGGCTCTATTCTCGTCATGAAGCAAATACTTTAGTACTGTCCCAAGCTTCAAAGATTTTGAATCTTATATGGACAAAATTATTTGTTGGCGACTAAATGCCTATCTCACGTGGAGGTTTGGCATGTATAGAAAAAACATAGTTGTGGGCATCATGTTCAAGTGCAATATTGAAGCCACAGCGCATTAGTTACAACAAAATAAACATTTCCAAAAATAAATAAATATCTAACATACCCTTGGGCAAAAATCCGACCAGCACCAAGTGCATTGTGACCAACTTCACTGTTGCCCATGTCATCATCAGATGGGAGACCCACAGCTGTTCCATGAGCCTTCACTAGTGTCCATTTCTCAGGAGCACCCTAATATACATATTTCACAAAAGGGTGAGTAAAAGCATGAAGACAGTATACCTGCAAATCAAATTATGCTGACAGAACAATCTTTCATCCAAGAGAAAGAAGCAGAGGTTACGTGCAACACCATGTTATTTTTCATTAACACCAAGTATGAGACAATGGTCAAACAAGCAATTGAATGGATACACTTTCAAAGCATTAGAAACCTCTGGGCATAACCATTTTCAGACAGTCCTACATGAAAGAGAAAAACTCAGCATTCACTGCTTCACCCAGAGCCCCGTATGCATAACAGATTAACAGTGAGTACTGGAAAAAGCATTTAACCTTAATCTGTAGAACTTAACCTTAATCAAGATTACAACAACAACAACAACAACAAAGCCTTTAAGTCCCAAACAAGTTGGGGTAGGCTAGAGTTGAAACCCATCAGAAGCAATCAAGGTTCAGGCATGTGAATAGCTGTCTTCCAAGCACTCCTATCTAAGGCTAAGTCTTTGGGTATATTCCATCCTTTCAAGTCTCCTTTTATTGCCTCTCCCCAAGTCAACTTCGGTCTTCCTCTGCCTCTCTTCACGTTACTAACCTTAATCAAGATTACATAAATAAAAAATCTAAAAGCCACTACCTACCGGTATTAATTCAAATCAGATCCGTCATCAGTGAACTGGAGCTAAGAATTAGGCTCCCGATAAGAATGTGACCAGTGCATACTTAGCAACAATCAGAACCAAGGTATCTAATACACACACAAAAAAAAAGAGTATCTACGCAATCCCACAATGACTTTGCGATACAGGGTAAAACAGAAGGGCAGGTGTCAAGGAAAGCATACGCACATTCTTTAGCGAGTCCATGACAGGAGTCTGAGCGACATGGATGCAGTTGTACTGGTCGGGGGTGGCCTCGCCCCATCCGTCCAGCACGACGACAGCCACCGGCTTCCCCTTGGGGAGCTTCGGGTGGTCCGGAAGCGTCCACGAGAACCCAGAGCTCGCCATAGCCAACGAGACCTACCAAATAACACACAGCAGTCAGCAACATGTTAGACGAGCAGCAAATCCGCAACAGAACCATACAGATCTGCGCCTGGCTTCAGAATCCGCCACACGGCTTCGCTATAATCAATTAGATCTGAACACGTAATGAAAAATACCCTATCCAGTTAATTCGCATGGCGGATTGAGACTGGACGACCAGCACAGTCGTTTAAAATCAGGTTTAGATCAGATCTCTTGTTACAAATACGAGAAGAGAAGCAAATCAGACGCGAAGGATGATGGCAGTCGATCTGCCGCATCCAGAAATCGAAAGACATGCGAATGAGGGAGGAATCTGCGACTGTTCTTACCTTTTTGCTTCTGCTTTTGCCTTGCCTTAACAAGAAGAACTCTTGGCGAGCAATGGGGCGATGGAACAAAGGGAGGTGCGACGCCGCGGCGGTATTAATAAGGACAGGCGACGGCGACGTGGGGTGCGAATAAAAAAATATAATTGCTATATTTAAGGATGGTGTTTCGACTTAAACTCAGGCGATTTAACAAGTGGACGGCAGGATAGCTGCTCCGCGGGAACAAATGGAGTCATCGGACGGCCGAGGTGCGTAGAAAAGGTGAGATATTTTATTTTATTTTATAATATTATTTTATATATTGGAAGGAAAAGACGGGCTTTGGTTCGAATGAGGAATGGCTCCGCCGGGTTTGTGGATCCAGACGGCGGAGATCCGCCAGTTTATTCTGCCCCTGGTATTGGACGGTAGCGATGGTGGGCGGCTATTGCCCGGGCCTATGTGGGGCCTATTGGTGATCAGCGCTGTGCAACGGAACAAGCATAGTCCCCCTCACGGCGGCCCACCAGGCCACCACGGATTTTAGACTTTAACGTGAGCTTTGGACTTTTCGACGGGGCGCGTGCGTGAAAGCGTCACGACCAGCCACGAGAAAATTGGACTTTTCGAAGGGGCCGTGCGTGAAAGCGTCAGACCCAGCCGAGAGAAATTTGGACTTTTGGAAGGGGCCGTGCGTGAAAGCGTCAGACCCAGCCACGAGAAACTTGGAATTTTGCCGCAAGTGGGTTTCGCTCTAATGCATTTAGTAGGGTTCGTCGAAATACCTCTATAAAACGAGTGTTTACGCTATTGTGTCATTTTCTAATTTTAGACAACTTTAAAAATTGTTCAGCCCAACTTTGAAAACGGTCACAGCATGTGAAAAGTTGGGCTGAAAATTTTAAAGTTGTCTAAAATCGTGAGATGGCAAAATCATGTGAAGTACCCATTTCATAGAGGCATTGGCCCCGTTCGGTTTACCCCATATTCGGCTTGTTTTTTTCAGCAAAAATAGTGTTTTTCTCTCCCAACAATTCAGCCAGAACAGTGTTTTTTAACCAATTTTAGCCAAAATTTAGCAAGCCGAACGGGACCATTCTGGTGAAGTCCGTAACTTCCATGACATTTTAGCGAAACCCACTTACCGCAACAACAAAATTCTAATTTTCACCCTAGCTAACGAAGGTGGACAAGGGTAGAATATTTGTTGCAGATACTACATTCAAGCCGCAAGATGTGGTGTTTAGAACATCTCTAGCTCTCCGAAACAAGTCTGGTCCACAAACTCTGCTCTATAAACTCCACCGTAGAGCGGCTCAAAAAAAACTTAGAGTTTGCGGAGCATATCTTTAGGTGCTCTCACGGCTCCACCTTTTTTCCTCAAGCAGAGTTGCGTGGAGCTAAACCAGTTTGGCTAAAAACATGGAGTGGAGCTGCAAACATAGAGTGGAGCAGTCCTAAACATCCTCTGTGACAAATAGGGGTGACCCAATACCACATTTAAAATTAATTATTAGATAGAGATATTTTTACATAGCACTAATAACCTCTCCTAATATACGAGACTCATTTATCAGCTATCAATTTATTTATTTTCTTTTCTTCCTGATTCTTCTCTCCTCTTTGGCTCTTCTCTCTCACAGGTTCATGACGCTCCTATCCACCACCACCACCATGATCCTAGATGTCAGTGTTCGATCCGCCCCACTCGACCAGGCGCGTGTGAAGGATGGCCTCATCCTCGGCCATGGTGCATGAGATGGCCAAGAGGACTTGATGGCCTCGTTTAGCTCATGCGCGCAGCACGACAAGTTTGACAAAGGCGAGGCGCACGGGGTGGGAGGTAGCCTCATCCCCAGCTGTGGGCGTCCTTGCGGTGACATGCTCGGTGCCATCCTCAGAGATGGCGACGATCGTGTACTTCGGTGTGGCGTCGACCCTAACCCTATGATTGTAGATCTAGCATCATGGGCCAAATAGTGTAGTGTACTTGGGTCGTGCTGCTGCAACCATGCTTGTGTCATCATAAGGCCATGGTTGCGCCATTGACATCCCTCGCATAGAGGTACATCACCATATGCTGCTGGCGCCATGCTTGCATCGTTGCCTTTCCTTACTAATATCGAGCTCAGCATTGCCAAGATGCCGACTGCGAACTTGACACTGATGTGGACCACAAACTCAACGCTTTTGTGCCGAGGAATGCACGTAGGACATTAGGGTGATGCTCATGTCGAGGAACTTGACCTCTGGCAGTGCTCGACGACAATGGAGGTAGAGAGGAGCGAGGGAGAGGAGGGGCAAGAAGGATGACAGTTAGGGTGGACCCAACTTATTGGGGGGGGGATACAACTTCCTTCTTATTTGATGAGAGACGAGAAAGATATTGCTAACCACAAAGAGAGAGAGAGCGTTATTGGGGGCATGTTGGACAACAAAAACATTCATCTCCCCAGTGTGATAGTTTCACTAGGATGAGTGGTAGTATTGAAAAACTACTAGATGTCCTTACTTTGTATAGGTGTGAGTGTAGAGTACGTCCATTGCTAGGCTAAGTGTCGGTGTTTCGAATCACCGACTAGTAAATTTGTGATTTACGCGTCTGGCCCGAATGGTATGCTCGGAGGATATAAGAATCTATACTGATTCGGGCAGAATATCCCTACATCCAGTCTACTATTGCTCGTATTACCGGTACTAGTTTATAGTAGGGGTTACAAACGGGCGAGAGAGAGAGCAGGTCCCAAGTCTCTGGTGAAAGGGTCGAACGGAGTTGAGTCTCGTTGAGCTTGTTCAGTCCTTCAGCATTGCCCTTCGTGGAGCGTCCTGCTTGCCCTTTTATACATGAAGGGGAAGGCACATGTTACATGAGAGAGAGAGAGAAAAAAGCAAGGAGGTAGAAGGCCTCCAGGGTTGCGGCGTCCTTCATCTCCTTTACGCGGGTCCCACCAGTCCTATAGATGATGATGGGGACGCCTCCACATCACGACCCTGTTCATAACTGGCACTATACGCAGGCATCATCAGCCGGTCGTGGCGCTCCATTCCATCTTAGTGGGCGGCATGGTTAGCAGATACCTCCGTCGGAAGTCGTACCAACACTATTGGCGACGTGAGTCCTTAGCTAAGGCCCGTCACAGCCATGGATCACGTCAAGACATGCCTACTCCCTTTCTAGTGTCAGAAGTTTGACCCTAGGTTCATACTCTTAGACCCGTAGTGGTTATGGGCGGTATGGACCCCTGTCGAGCGAGGCATAATCCCCATTCGAGGGGTCTAGCAAGGTGAAAGTGCATCTAGCCCTTTAGTGGGTCTTGGATGATTGAATGACAATGTGATTAAAGAACTAACCCATTTGCTAAGTGTGGACATGTAATAGGTTATCTCATAGGTACTTAATGAAAGCCAAAATGATATGTTGTTGTGTAAACAATCTAGTTCAAGCATAAGACAACAATGCAAATAGAATTCATGCAAAGGCTTATTTATTGTGAGATTTCCATGTTCTATGTGAAAGCAAGCTTATAAGAATTAATTAATGAGACATAAGGGATTGCATATGGATTGGTCTCATATTTGAAGCTTGCTAAATTGAAATGAAAAAGATAACAATACATGAATGGATGATTCAACACAAGATGTAACTTGATGGCTTGAGATGGTGAAGATAGTAAGGAAAGGCTTCGAGGTACTAAGCAAGGGTGAAGGGCAAGCGATGGCTTGGTGGCCGAAGAACCTAGCTAGGGTGAAGAAGGAAGTACTTGCATTTAGTTGAGGTACTAATCAAGCTATGATATTCATGTTTATGTGGAGGATCAAATCACTATTAGAGTGTTTGATGGAAGTGACTTAATACATTTGGGATTATTCAAATTTGATGAATGGAATCAAGTCACATGCTCAAGATGACTATGCTCAAGTGAAAAGATCAATATCAACATGTTAGCACCCTTACTTGATGAAGATTGAAAGAGACGGCATCAATTCAAAATAGATCAACTCAAGTGGTATAAATTTATTTTTCCTTTTATCTTGAGTTTAATAGGTATGCCGTACTATTAAGAGGGATACATCATGTTGATAGATAATATTTCATAAGTGCTTAAGCCAACCCATGTGAGTTTTGAGTATTTGAGCGACAAAAGAGCTAACTTTATTTTTGCTGTTCTGGCAATACCGATACCGGACGTGTCCGGTATTTTTCCAGCAATGGTAAAATTGTTGTTCTCGGGTTGGTTCATCGGGAGTTCCAACGTAAGTCGGGAGTTCCGACGGTCGGGAGTCCCGACAAGGGTCGGGAGTTCCGACGTCTCGCACTTTAACTGACTTGGAGAGTTCACTGTCCTGGTCATACTGGACGTGTCCGGTATGCCTAACCAGACGCCAACGGCTAGTTTTCAAAAGCCTTGAGGGTCGGGAGTTCCGACGTGAGTCAGGAGTTCCATTGGTCGGCGTCCTTCATCTCCTTTATGTGGGTCCCACCAGTCCTATAGATGATGATGGGGACGCCTCCACATCACGACCCTATTCATCACTGACGCTATACACGGGCATCATCAGTCGGTCGTGGCGCTCCATTCCATCTTAGCGGGCGGCATGGTTAGCAGATACCTCCGTCGGAAGTCGTACCAACACTATTGGCGACGTGAGTCCTTAGCTATGGCCCGTCACAGCCATGGGTCACGTCAAGACACGCCTACTCCCTTTCTGGTGTCAGAAGTTTGACCCTAGGTTCATACTCTTAGACCCGTAGTGGTTATGGGCAGTATGGACCCCTGTCAAGCGAGGCATAATCCCCATTCGAGGGGTCTAGCAAGGTGAAAGTGCATCTAGCCCTTTAGTGGGTCTTAGATGATTGAATGATAATGTGATTAAATGACTAATCCGTTTGCTAAGTGTGGATATGTAATAGGTTATCTCACAGGTACTTAATGAAAGCCAAAATGATGTGTTGTTGTGTAAATAATCTAGTTCAAGCATAAGACAATAATGTAAAGAGAATTTATGCAAAGGCTTATTTATTATGGGATTTCCATATTCTATGTGAAAGCAAGCTTGTAAGAATTAATTAATGAGACATAAGGGATTGCATATGGATTGGTCTCATATTTGAATCTTGCTAAATTGAAATGAAAAAGATAACAATACATGAATGGATGATTCAACACAAGATGTGACTTGATAGCTTGAGATGGTGAAGATAGCAAGGAAAGGCTTCGAGGTACTAAGCAAGGGTAAAGGGCAAGCGACGGCTTGGTGGCCGAAGAACCTAGCTAGGGTGAAGAAGGAAGTACTTGCATTTAGTTGAGGTACTAATCAAGCTATGATGTTCATGTTTATGTGGAGGATCAAATCACTATTGGAGTGTTTGATGGAAGTGACTTGATACATTTGGGATTATTCAAATTTGATGAATGGAATCAAGTCACATGCTCAAGATGGCTATGCTCAAGTGAAAAGATCAATATCAACATGTTAGCACCCTTACTTGATGAAGATTGAAAGAGACGGCATCAATTCAAAATAGATCAACTCAAGTGGTATAAATTCATTTTTCCTTTTATCTTGAGTTTAATAGGTATGCCGTACTATTAAGAGGGATGCATCATGTTGATAGATAATGTTTCATAAGTGCTTAAGCCAACCCATGTGAGTTTTGAGTATTTGAGCGACAAAAGAGCTAACTTTATTTTTGCTGTTCTGGCAATACCGATACCGGACGTGTCCGGTATTTTTCCAGCAATGGTAAAATTGTTGTTCTCGGGTTGGTTCATTGGGAGTTCCGACGTAAGTCGGGAGTTCCGACGGTCGGGAGTCCCGATAAGGGTCGGGAGTTCTAACGACAAGGGTTGGGAGTTCCGACGTCTCGCACTTTAACTGACTTGGAGAGTTCACTGTCTTGGTCATACCAGATGTGTCCGGTATGCCTGACCAGAAGCCAACGGCTAGTTTTCAAAAGCCTTGAGGGTTGAGAGTTTCGACGTGAGTCGGGAGTTCCATCGGTCGGTGTCCTTCATCTCCTTTATGTGGGTCCCACCAGTCCTATAGATGATGATGGGGATGCCTCCACATCACGACCCTATTCGTCACTGGCGCTATATGCGGGCATCATCAGCCGGTCGTGGTGCTCCATTCCGTCTTAGCGGGCGGCATGGTTAGCAGATTCCTCCGTCGGAAGTCGTACCAACACTATTGGCGATGTGAGTCCTTAGCTATGGCCCATCATAGCCATGGGTCACGTCAAGACACGCCTACTCCCTTTCTGGTGTCAGAAGTTTGACCCTAGGTTCATACTCATAGACCCGTAGTGGTTATGGGCGGTATGGACCCCTGTCAAGCGAGGCATAATCCCCATTCGAGGGGTCTAGCAAGGTGAAAGTGCATCTAGCCCTTTAGTGGGTCTTGGATGATTGAATGATAATGTGATTAAAGGACTAACCTGGTTGCTAAGTGTGGACATATAATAGGTTATCTCATAGGTACTTAATGAAAGCCAAAATGATGTGTTGTTGTGTAAACAATCTAGTTCAAGCATAAGACAACAATGCAAATAGAATTCATACAAAGGCTTATTTATTGTGGGATTTCCATGTTCTATGTGAAAGCAAGCTTGTAAGAATTAATTAATGAGACATAAGGGATTGCATATGGATTGGTCTCATATTTGAAGCTTGCTAAATTGAAATGAAAAAGATAACAATACATGAATGGATGATTCAACACAAGATGTGACTTGATGGCTTGAGATGGTGAAGATAGCAAGGAAAGGCTTCGAGGTACTAAGCAAGGGTGAAGGGCAAGCGACGGCTTGGTGGCTGAAGAACCTAGCTAGGGTGAAGAAGGAAATACTTGCATTTAGTTGAGGTACTAATCAAGCTATGATGTTCATGTTTATGTGGAGGATCAAATCACTATTGGAGTGTTTGATGGAAGTGACTTGATACATTTGGGATTATTCAAATTTGATGAATGGAATCAAGTCACATGCTCAAGATGGCTATGCTCAAGTGAAAAGATCAATATCAACATGTTAGCACCCTTACTTGATGAAGATTGAAAGAGACGGCATCAATTCAAAATAGATCAACTCAAGTGGTATAAATTCATTTTTCCTTTTATCTTGAGTTTAATAGGTATGCCGTACTATTAAGAGGGATGCATCATGTTGATAGATAATGTTTCATAAGTGCTTAAGCCAACCCATGTGAGTTTTGAGTATTTGAGCGACAAAAGAGCTAACTTTATTTTTGCTGTTCTGGCAATACCGATACCGGACGTGTCCGGTATTTTTCCAGCAGTGGTAAAATTATTGTTCTCGGGTTGGTTCATCGGGAGTTCCGACGTAAGTTGGGAGTTCCGACGGTCGAGAGTCCCGACAAGGGTCGAGAGTTCCGACGTCTCACACTTTAACTGACTTGGAGAGTTCACTGTCCTGGTCATACCGGACGTGTCCGGTATGCCTAACCAGAAGTCAACGGCTAGTTTTCAAAAGCCTTGAGGGTTGGGAGTTTCGACGTGAGTCGGGAGTTCCATCGGTCGGCGTCCTTCATCTCCTTTATGTGGGTCCCACCAGTCCTATAGATGATGATGGGGACGCCTCCACATCACGACCCTGTTCATCACTGGCGCTATACGCGGGCATCATCAGCCGGTTGTGGCGCTCCATTCCGTCTTAGCGGGCGGCATGGTTAGCAGATTCCTCCGTCGGAAGTCGTACCAACACTATTGGCGACGCGAGTCCTTAGCTATGGCCCATCACAGCCATGGGTCACGTCAAGACACGCCTACTCCCTTTCTGGTGTCAGAAGTTTGACCCTAGGTTCATACTCTTAGACCTGTAGTGGTTATGGGCGGTATGGACCCCTGTCAAGTGAGGCATAATCCCCATTCGAGGGGTCTAGCAAGGTGAAAGTGCATCTAGCCCTTTAGTGGGTCTTGTATGATTGAATGATAATGTGATTAAAGGACTAACCCGTTTGCTAAGTGTGGACATGTAATAGGTTATCTCACAGGTACTTAATGAAAGCCAAAATGATGTGTTGTTGTGTAAACAATCTAGTTCAAGCATAAGATAACAATGCAAATAGAATTCATGCAAAGGCTTATTTATTGTGGAATTTCCATGTTCTATGTGAAAGCAAGCTTGTAAGAATTAATTAATGAGATATAAGGGATTGCATATGGATTGGTCTCATATTTGAAGCTTGCTAAATTGAAATGAAAAAGATAACAATACATGAATGGATGATTCAACACAAGATGTGACTTGATGGCTTGAGATGGTGAAGATAGCAAGGAAAGGCTTCGAGGTACTAAGCAAGGGTGAAGGGCAAGCGATGGCTTGGTGGCCGAAGAACCTAGCTAGGGTGAAGAAGGAAGTACTTGCATTTAGTTGAGGTACTAATCAAGCTATGATGTTCATGTTTATGTGGAGGATCAAATCACTATTGGAGTGTTTGATGGAAGTGACTTGATACATTTGGGATTATTCAAATTTGATGAATGGAATCAAGTCACATGCTCAAGATGACTATGCTCAAGTGAAAAGATCAATATCAACATGTTAGCACCCTTACTTGATGAAGATTGAAAGAGACGGCATCAATTCAAAATAGATCAACTCAAGTGGTATAAATTCATTTTTCCTTTTATCTTGAGTTTAATAGGTATGCCATACTATTAAGAGGGATGCAACATGTTGATAGATAATGTTTCATAAGTGCTTAAGCCAACCCATGTGAGTTTTGAGTATTTGAGCGACAAAAGAGCTAACTTTATTTTTGATGTTCTGGCAATACCGATACCGAACGTGTCCGGTATTTTTCCAGCAGTGGTAAAATTATTGGTCTCAGGTTGGTTCATCGGGAGTTCCGACGTAAGTCAGGAGTTTCGATGGTCGGGAGTCCCGGCAAGGGTCAGGAGTTCCGACGTCTCGCACTTTAACTGACTTGGAGAGTTCACTGGACGTGTCCAGTATTCATACCTGTTGTGTCTAGTATTCATACCGGACGTGTCCGGTATGCCTGACTAGAAGCCAACGGCTAGTTTTCAAAAGCCTTGAGGGTCGGGAGTTCCGATGTGAGTCGGGAGTTCCGTCGGTCGGGAGTTCCAGCATGCGTCGGGAGTTCTGACACCTCACTAACTTTAACTCAGTTACATGTTTTTCAAATTTGCTGAGAGTTGGGAGTTCCGACGTGAGTCGGGAGTTCCGACGGTCGAGAGTCCCGGCATTCATCGAGAGTTCTGACGCCTCACAACTTCACTATAACTTAGTTACCTCGGGGTCAGGCGACATGATGCCCGCACCCTCAGGGTCGAGCGAGACGGAGCCCGTATCTTCAGGGTCAGGTGAGATCAAAATATGCTCTTGACCATCGGGCGAGTTAGTGTTCGTGGCTATCAACTTCCTTCTTCCAGATATCCCTAATACTGATACCCGACAGTATCCCCTGATCCTACGGAGGAGTAGGATACTCCTTTGAAGGCTTTTTTAGACGGAAGGATTCTAAAGGTCTTGATCTCCCTTTGCGGGTCGCGGGGTGTCTTAGTAGGGTCATGATTCCTACCTGTCGTGTTCAGACTCTTCGAGAGCATACAACTATGGGATTCGAGGGGTTAGAAAAGATCTCTCTTGATTCTGATCCCGTCTTAGGATCCGATCAATCTGACATTGTCATTCAACTGCGTATTCGGTCTCCTTATGAGTCCAACCTCCCATGAGCCTCCATGCATAGCAAGGGTCTGGTCGAGGGGTCAGCTCATCTTGTGGTCATCCTCCCTGAAGCATTTTTTCGATAAAACAGAGGGGCTAAGCCATGCCATGTTTTCCTCAATGGATGAATCATGGTGCTCGGTGAGCTATTAATGAGCTAGTTGTAGTAGGGCCCTAGCTTTCCATTCATGGGAGTCCGACATGGGTCAGCTAGTGACTGACTCTAGATTCTTAGCAACCAATCCATATAGTTCTTAGATCCGTTTGACCAGTCCCAAGGGCTCGTTGCCTTTCTTCAAAGAAAAACCATGGATCGTGCTCCGACCAAGACCCAAACGTGGGCTAGGATGCCTGTGGCGCTCGTGCGCCTAGGTACCGGCTGCTAGCGGGCCCATCCCTTATCACCCCTCACTCTAAAGATGTCCTAGAGCAGTTGTGAACCCGTCAGTGGGACAACCTTTGAACTCCTAGGCCTTAATAGGCAGTGGGAGCGTTTTTAGCTCCATATCCCTTTTACCTACGGCGGTTTTGGCCCATCGAGGGGGCGAACCACTGTCCAGTAGCCCTTCAAGGAGCAGCTAGGGGTGGCATGTGCATGATTCCTAGAGAGGTGATGTGACAAGGCATGGCAGGCGTGTTAACCTAGGCAGACAATTTGCCCCTCGCTCTTGTGTCGCCAGCGAAATCCTTGTTCCTCTGCCCTTGCTCTTCCACCATCATCGAAGCTTTCATTCCTCCGCCCTTGCTTCCCATGGAGTTGTGGTATCGCTCCAACGTCCCCCATGCGTGCATGGAGGGCCTTGTCAAGCGCAGCCTTCTTCATGGGAGGACCAACATGGCGAAGTGGATCATGCTTGGTCGTGAGGAGGTGCCGGCGCCGCCTGACGGATATGTCGTGTCCTTCGCACCCTTCCACAAGAGCGAACTTGTGATTCCTCCCTGCCCATTCTTCTAGGGGCTGTTGCACCATTACTAGATCGAGTTACAGCATCTGAATCCCAACGAGATACAACACATCGCGGTCTTCATCATGCTATGTGAGGGATATCTGGGGATCGATCCCCACTTTAAGATGTGGAGGTACTTCTTCTATCTCCCTGCTCAAGATGAGGGATAGAGCTAGGGACCTATCGGTGCCGATGGGATACGTGGACATCCACCTCTGGGGGTAGCAGTTCACCGAGTACATGCCCTGCCAGCCATTGAGGTCCAACAAGAGGCGGCATGTGTAGTGGTTCTACGTGAACAACAACGCCGTCGCCCCTTGCCGGACTTCACCAGACGCCTCATCGAAGAGGCACCGCAGGTGTGGTCAACCTCCTGAGAAGGAAAAGAAGAGGATGCCTCACAAGACCTCAAGAGCACCGAGCCGAAGCAAGAAGTGCATGACCTGCTGTCTGCCTACATGTACTGGACATGTCTGGTATGGCCAAGGCAGCAGACCAGCAAGCAGCTGTTTGCAACGATGCTCAAGCCCAGTGGCAACGAAGTGATGAGTCAACCTCAATATCTCATGATACTCATCACTTGTGTCTCATGGCCAAGAAAAGCAAGAAAAAGAGTAACAAGAAAGATCAAGAAAAGGAGAAAGCACAAGTAGATGATCAAGATGAGAGTGATGTTGAAGTTGAAGACAACTACAACCTTGATCATCTCAACCACAAAGACAAGTTCATCATCATGAAGATAGTTGAAAAGAATGATGAGCTTGAAGAAGAGATTGAGAAGCAAGAGCAATCACTTTAAAAGCAAGAATTGTTTCTCATCTCTAAAATGGAAGAACTAAAGGCTCTAAGTGAAAGGTATGAAAAATTGTCAATTGAGCATGCTTTAGTTACTAAATCCTCTTCTAGTGTTTCACAACTAGAGAAGGAAAACTTTGAGCTCAAGGCAAGGCTAGATGAACTATCAAGCAAGTATAATGTGCTACAAGCAAACTATGTTCATCTAAAGTGCTCTCATGAGGAAGTAGTAGAATCAAGCATCATACTTGAGGTAGCTCATGAGGTTGTGATCACATCGGTAAAATTTTCTCAACCTCTTACACATTCACTCACTAGTACACCATCTCAATTAAATATTTCTTGTACTAATGAGTGTGCTCCTCAAGCAAGCCAATCTTCGATTGAGCTAAATCTTATAGAAAACATAGAGCTCAAAGAAGAAGTGCAAAGATTAAAGAAAGATGTGATTCGGTTGAAGGGTAAGGAGAAAGCACAACCTTCTCAAGATAACCGTGATAATATGGTGAAGAAGCTTGAGAAGGGTTCAAACCTTGCTTCCTTCAAAGCCTAATAAAAGAATCACATCTCAAGCAAGGCCAACCCAACCAAGAGCAATAAACATGAAAAAGGATGTGCTATGGTTGTGGATTGTATGGACATGAGTGGGCTATGTGTCCACACAAGAGTTGGGCTGGCAAGGTTGAAGCCGCCAATCAAAAGGCTTCTACCAAGGAGGCCAAGCAAATGAAGAGTGATGGACAAAGTGCTTGTCTCATGAGCAAGAAATTGGGGCATCCTACCAAGAAATTCCCAATATACAAAGAGGCAAGACAGGAAGCCCAAGTTGCAACAAGAAGATGCTATGGATGCAATGAGATGAGCCATAAGGTTGATAGATGTCCATACAAGCAAAACAAGCATAGAGCAAACAAAGGCCGCATATGCTATGCTTGTAGAAGAAAGGGGCATCTAAGCTATGAATGCCCAAATGGTAACTCACCTAAGCCGAACACATTTGTTTATAATGATATGCTTAGGAAGACCACAAATGGAGTTAGCATTAGTAAGGTGATGTGTTCACCACAAACTAGTGCTAAAGTCATTTGGGTGCCTAAGCACTTGTTGACTAACTCAAAAGGACCCAACAAGAGTTGGGTACCAAAGTGTGCTTAGGTTAATGATGTAGGTACTGGTGATGAGATAAAGCTCTCGGAGTGGTTGAGCAAGCAATTTGACAATATTCACTCAATCTATCAACCAATTCTTATCATAATCCCTTATATGGTTGACCCAAAGATAATTCAATGAATATATCATATATTTTATCCTCGCCATTGGTAACAAGTACCTAAACCTTTTAGGATAGCCACCTTGTTCGTTTCATGTTCTATAGTTCACAAATAGGCACATTTGTGAAATAGTGAAAGTGGCTAATTAGATTCAATTAAAAGAAATTTTACTTTGCCATATGATGCTTTTAACGGCTCTCTAGTAAACCAATTCATTTGTTGAGATGCAAGTTTACAATAAATACTAGAGCTAAACGAAGAATCACAAGCAGAGAATTAATTGGCTCTGTCCTACACCTATCGGACGTGTCCGGTATTACTATCGGACATGTCTGGTATGGCCAGGGACAGAAATTGAGTGTTTCTATTCTGTGTATTCCGGATGTGTCCGGTATACCTACCGGACGTGTCCGGTATTGTAGGAACCAGAACACTAATTGGATAAGCAACTGAGTTTTTGACCCATATATTTTCATATATCCTCAATTTACTCAGAATCTTGTGGTTTACCAAATCTAAGTAGATTGTGAGCATCTCTTATACTCAAATTTACTTATGGCAAATTATTTGGTTGTGGTTCAAAATAGAAAATTGACTCCCAAATTCTTAATAGAATAAAGTGCTTGTTGAAAGTCATTCAAATTACATGAGGCACTTATGTAGGGGGAGCTAAGTTTCTATTTTTCACCATTGTGGACTAACAAATTTATCTAGCATTCTTTGTAGTTCTTTGGATAAAAATGTATCTAGCATGATTATTTGGCACTTGAGGTCAACATAAAGATCATCATGCTATTTATCTTCTTAGTGGTATTCTTGTGGGCTCAAGGCAAAGGTATGTATTTACATACATGCATTGTAAGTGCATCTAAGGCCCTTTATATATTAGAATGTGCATTTGTGTGACATAGGAGAGATGTTTTTCAAAACCCATAACTAGCATGTGTAGGTGGTGTAAATTTGAAAAACTATTTGAATCTTGGTCTTTGTGACCTAGCCTTGTCATGTGATGATTATAGCTCTCCTTGATTGTTTGATTGGCTAACCACACATGACATGGTTTTCTTAAGTCCACAATCTACTATGTCTCACTCTATCTCTCTCAAGTAAGCGAAATCTTGTATATGCCAAATATTTGGAAAAGGGAAAATCAATTTATGGCATTGGATAAGGAAAGTGATGATACTCAGTATGGATCAAGATTATATACCCTTTTGGGCTGAGAAATAACTAAAAAGGGGTTTGGAAGAGAGAAAACACATTTTGGAACAACTTGGGCCAGCCCGCATATACCGGGCGTGTCCGGTATGCTACCGGACGTGTCCGGTATGAGCGGGGCTATAAAACAGAGCGTACCCCTTCAGCCTAGACAGACTTGTCTCCTCCAAATCAACTCAGCCGATGCTTTCCTCCTCACCTAGGGCGATCGAGGACTTTCACCAACAAAAGAGAGAGAAGGAGATCGCATTGGAGAAGGCTTGCATCAAGATTGAAGGCCCGGGGATTTGGATTTCTCGCCTTCTCATCTCTTCTCTCAAGGTACCCTAATCACAGACCTCGTCCGATCTACATGGTCAATGCATGATTTTGAAATTCCTTTAGTCAATATGCTGCATTGGTGATATAGAAGCAATGCCCAAAGGTTGGAATTGATCCATGATGGTTTGAATCAAGGAACCCTAGTTAGGGTTGCTGGGCACCTATATTGGACGTGTCTAGTATGCTACCGGACGTGTCCAGTATGGCTCCGTAGAGCAGCTCCTCTACTTCCTTTTGATTCAATCCAATATTAGAATTGTATGTTAAGCTTAGCTTCTTTTGTATCTTCATTTTGCAAACCTATTGACAGTCATGTGTCAAAGATGGATGTAAAACCATGGATCAAAGATTCTACATCTAAATTGCAATTCGAGATTAAATTTTAGGCATGTATCTAAAATTTCTTGAAAATATTTGGATATAGGACACCAGCCATGAGTGGACAATAGGAGCCAAGGTCCAAGCACAGGCATGATCCTGCACTTGAAAAGTACAAGAAGGCAAGATAGGAAATGCATCCTGGATTCAAGTCGACCAGCAGGAGGTCTACCAGGGCTGCCTCTAGTGCAGCAGCTCAGTATGCAGAGGGATCCGGGAGCTCTTCTTCTAACACTAACACTGATGAGTTCAGAGTGGAGTCTAGAGAAGAAAGAAAGAGGAAGAGCACTGATAGAGGATCAGATGGTAATAGCTCAAATGAGGAGCAAGAGATTGAGGAGGAGGAGCCAATTCCTCTAGTTCAGCACCAGCCTGGTCAAGGGATGCATTATGGTCTCCTTAAGACACATTTGCCCAATGTGCCCTCTTATATTCCTAGAGTTGACTACAGGGGAAAGGGTATGACCAGGAAAGCTAGAGATGAGCGAAGGGTTGATCTGAGAGGCTTACCTAAGGTTCAGTATGATCATCGCTTCTAGACAGCTTTTCACCTTGACTTCTACTCTAGTGTGATTCTCACTAGGAACCTAGTTATTACTAGGTCTTAGTGGATTGACTGGCAGTACGTTAGAGAGTTGCAGAAGGCCTCAGTTGATCATGCCATTGATATTTGCCAGCGCACTAGGGTTTATGAGATCATGGAGTTCCAGCATGACTGGAACACAGAGGTAGTAGCTTAGTTCTATGCTACTCTGTTTGTTGAGGAGGATGAGAGGCGGATGCACTGGATGCTTGAGGGCCAGTGGTACAGTATAGATTATGATGTGTTTGCCACTTAGCTTAGCTTTTCAGAGGATGACCTCTAGAGAGACCAGATCCACACCGAGCAGGTTTTACCCCCTGAGCAGCTCACCTATATGTATCCACCAGGAGGTGAGAGAGGAGCAATGGGGAAGGTTCTAGGTCTTCACCCTACTTACAGATACCTAAATAGGATGTTCAGGAAGACTATTAACTGCAAGGGTGGAGACAAGGGCAACATTGCAGATTATTCTAGGAACCTACTCCATAGGATGGCACTTGATGCTTGGCCCTTCAACGTGTTTGACTTTATTTGGTCCGAGATCAGGAGTGTGGGAGAGAGGCCCCTTAAGGGCTGCGGTTTTGCTCCTTATATCATGTATATGATTGAGCATGTAACAAGGCACACATTCAAGTATGATAAGATTCATAAGGCCCTGAAGATTGTAACAGACTTGCCTGAGATAGGGTTTCCTCCAGCAGGTCCAGGAGGAGCAGCAGGTACAGCTGAGGCAGATGCACCTAAGAGTGGTGCAGCAGCTGGAGCTTCACCTCCACCATGGGCTCCTTCACGTTCTTCTTCATGATGTGGCAGTCATCCCTCACCTATCCGTAGGCTTTTAAGCTCCATATTTGGGATGTGCCGGGACATCCAGACTAGGCAGCAGAAGGAGAGGGAGGCTAGGAGGAAGGATACTCGAACCTTGAAGCAAATTGCTTCTAGGCTTGAGCTTGATCCTCCTAGATCTCCACTATCAGATGAGGTAGCTAGTGAGCCTGAGATTGAGGAGCAGCAGCAGGCCAGGTACGATAGAGAGTATGCTGAGTTTCTTCAGTGATAGCAGCAGCAGCAGGCGCCAGAGCACCTTAACACTCTACCACTTCAGGCTTGTGTGCCTACTCACTCTCAGCCACGTCCCAATACTACAGATGACTATGCTTCAGATTGGTGGAGTGACCTGACAGGTGGTGGCGGCTACTACGGGTCTGGTGGCTATGACCCATCTGGTGCGGGTGGTTCTTGTCTAGCCAGTGTTTCACGCTCAGATGACGAGGATGCTAGTACAGATGATGATGATGATGAGTGATCTCAGCTTTCAGTGATAGCTTATAGCCCCTTTGTCCTTAGTATGTCATTGTTGGACCTTTGTGGTGATAGATGACAAAGGGGGAGAGAGACTGATTAAAGCTTCAGGATATTTGTTTCATTTAGCTTATCTTTGTACCTGATGATATGTACTGTAGGCTGTAGTTTTTGTTTTTTGAGCTTCATTGATGTATCTTGAGTTTGAGACAGTTTGTATCATGTGAGAGATGACATGTGAGAGATGAGATTCATTTATGCTTTATCTATGTATCTCTTGAGACATGATCTTTATTTATATATCAGTGGTTTCTGGACTTGAGAAAATTTATAATGAGTGCTATGTGTGAATTACATGTGTTATATTTATTTTCATAAGCACTATGCATGCTAGAATGAAAATATTTGATGTGATGCCTTTATATTTATTCTTGTGTGATATATCTTGTCATATGCATCATGGTTTCACTTTGTCACACACACATGCACCCCACGGATGCAATGATTTAGGGGGAGCCTCCTATATATTTTAGTATGTACAATTGACATTTGAGGTCATTTTGTGAATTTTAATCATAAGCACACATTAAGGGGGAGCCTCTCATAAATCATTGAACCCAAAAGTTTAAATGTTTATATCATTTTGTAAGCTTTAATCAAGTTGTCATCAATCACCAAAAAGGGGGAGATTGAAAGTGCATCTAGCACTTTAGTGGGTTTTGGATGATTGAATGATAACGTGATTAAAGGACTAACCCATTTGCTAAGTGTGAATAGGTAATAGGTTATCTTACAGGTACTTAATGAAAGCCAAAATGATGTGTTGTTGTGTAAACAATCTAGTTCAAGCACAAGACAACAATGCAAATAGAATTCATGCAAAGGCTTATTTATTGTGGGATTTCCATGTTCTATGTGAAAGCAAGCTTGTAAGAATTAATTAATGAGACATAAGGGATTACATATGGATTGGTCTCATATTTGAAGCTTGCTAAATTGAAATGAAAAAGATAACAATACATGAATGGATGATTCAACACAAGATGTGACTTGATGGCTTGAGATGGTGAAGATAGCAAGGAAAGGCTTTGAGGTACTAAGCAAGGGTGAAGGGCAAGCGACGGCTTGGCGGCCGAAGAACCTAGCTAGGGTGAAGAAGGAAGTACTTGCATTTAGTTGAGGTACTAATCAAGCTATAATGTTCATGTTTATGTGGAGGATCAAATCACTATTGGAGTGTTTAATGGAAGTGACTTGATACATTTGGGATTATTCAAATTTGATGAATGGAATCAAGTCACATGCTCAAGATGGCTATGCTCAAGTGAAAAGATTAATATCAACATGTTAGCACCCTTACTTGATGAAGATTGAAAGAGACGGCATCAATTCAAAATAGATCAACTCAAGTGGTATAAATTCATTTTTCCTTTTATCTTGAGTTTAATAGGTATGCTATACTATTAAGAGGGATGCAACATGTTGATAGATAATGTTTCATAAGTGCTTAAGCCAACCCATGTGAGTTTTGAGTATTTGAGTGACAAAAGAGCTAACTTTATTTTTGCTGTTCTGGCAATACCGGACGTGTCTGGTATTTTCCTAGCAGTGGTAAAATTATTGTTCTTGGGTTGGTTCATCGGGAGTTCCGACGGTTGGGAGTCCCGGCAGGGTCGGGAGTTCCGACGTCTCGCACTTTAACTGACTTGGAGAGTTCACTGTCCTGATCATACCAGACGTGTCCGGTATGCCTGACTAGAAGCCAACGGTTAGTTTTCAAAAGCCTTGAGGGTCGGGAGTTCCGATGTGAGCACTTGTGTTGCAGGGTTATAGCTTCTAGAGAGGAAGCCACCACTTGAGCACTTGTGCATATTGTCAATCTCGTGATTCGCATTTGTTACTCTTAGACTCTTCGGTCCTAGACGGTTAGGCGTCGCCGGAGAGCACCCGAGAGATTGTGGTGTGCCACGGAAAGTTTGTAACGGTCGATTCCGCCGCCTTGGAATCATTTAGTGGAAGGAGGAAAAGGAGTTGGAAAAGACTCTAGCTAGAGTGACCTTCATGGTACCCTCTAAGGCTGACCTTCGCTGGATCGCCCGTAGCCCCCTCAACGAGCCCGAACTTCGGTAAAACAAATATCGTGTCTCAATTTGTATTTCATTTGATATTTGTGTTGCTCCAGCTCTTGTGCAGGTTCTCTATGTATATTGATATCTCTAGTAGGTACCTGCAGTTTGGTTTGAAGATAGAAATCAAAAGGAGTAAGTTCGGGGCTGTTCTACAGAAACCGTGCATACCGGACACATCCGGTATTCATACCGAATGGTATTAGAGCTCTGTGTTGAAAATATTTATTTTTAGTTCTAACTTTGTGTTGTAGGGTTATAGCTTCTAGATACATTATTTATACCTTGTATACTCTATGGCTAACTTGTGAGGAGTGGTACTACTCTTTATTTGGAGTTTCCATTTTGGAAACTCCCTTTACTAATCATTTCCGCATTTAAAGGTGTTAATTTTCAAAAATGCCTATTCACCCCCCTTTAGGCAACATCCTAGGTCCTTTCACAAGGCAAAGTCCATGCCTGAGGGGTCAGGTAAGACGGAGCCAACACCCTCAAGGTCAGGCATGACGGAGCCCATGCCCTCGGGGTCGGGTGACATGGAGCCCACACCCTCAGGGTCGAGCGAGATAGAGCCCGTATCTTTGGGGTCGGGTGAGATCAAAATATGCTCTTGACCATCGAGCAAGTTAGTGTTCATGGCTTTTAACTTCCTTCTTCTAGATATCCCTAATACTGATACCCGACAGTAGCCCCTGATCCTACGGAGGAGTAGGATACTCCTTCGAAGGCTTTTTTAGATGGAAGGATTCTGAGGGTCTTGATCTCCCTTTGTGGGTCGTGGGGTGTCTTGGTAGGGTCATGATTCCTACATGTCGTGTTCAGACTCTTCGGGAGCATACAGCTGTGGGATTCGGGGGGTCAGAAAAGATCTCTCTTGATTTCGATCCCTTCTTAGGATCCAATCAATCCGACATTGTCATTCAACTATGTATTCGGTCTCCTTACGAGTCCAACTTCCCATGAGCCTCTGTGCATAGCAAGGGTCTGGTCGAGGGGTCAGCTCATCTTGTGGTCATCCTCCCTGAAGCATTTTTCGATAAAATAGAGGGGCTAAGTCGCGCCATGTTTTCCTCGATGGATGAATCATGGTGCTCGGTGAGCTATTAATGAGCTAGTTCTAGTAGGGCCCTAGATTTCCATTTGTAGGAGTCTGGCATGGGTCAGCTAGTGACTGACTCTAGATTCTTGGCAACCAATCCATATAGTTCTTGGATCCATTTGACCAGTCCCAAGGGCTCGTTGCCTTTCTTCAAAGAAAAACCATGGATCGTGCTTCGGCCAAGACCTGAATGTGGGCTGGGATGCCTATGACGCTCGTGCACCTAGGTACTGACTGCTAGCGGGCCCATCCCTTATCACCCCTCACTCTAAAGGTGCCCTAGAGTAGTTGTGAACCCGTCAGTGGGACAACCTTTGAACTCCTAGGCCTTAATAGGCAGTGGGAGCGTTTTTAGCTCTGTATCCCTTTTACCTACGGCGGTTTTTGGCCCATCGAGGGGACAAACTGCTATCCAGCACACCCTTCAAGGAGCGGCTAGGGGTGGCATGTGCATGATTGCTAGAGAGGTGATGTGACAAGGTGCAGTAGGTGCGTTAACCTAGGTAGACAATTCGCCCCTCGCTCTTGCACCGCCAGCGAAATCCTTGTTCCTCCGCCCTTGCTCTTCCACCATCATCGAAGCTTTCATTCCTCCGCCCTTGCTTCCCATGGAGTCATGGTATCACTCCGATGTCCCCCATGTGTGCATGGAGGGCCTTGTCAAGCGTAGCCTTCTTCATGGGAGGACCGACGTGGCGAAGTGGATCGTGCATGGTCGTGAGTAGGTGCCGGCGCCGCCTGACGGATATGTCGTGTCCTTCGCACCCTTCCACAAGCGCGGATTCGTGATTCCTCCTCGCCCGTTCTTCTAGGGGCTGCTGCACCATTACTAGATTGAGTTACAACATCTGAATCCCAATGAGATACAACACATCGCGGTCTTCATCAGGCTATGTGAGGGATATCTGGGGATCGATCCCCACTTTAAGATGTGGAGGTACTTCTTCTATCTCCCTACTCAAGATGAGGGATAGAGCTAGGGACCTACCGGTGCTGATGGGATACGCGGACATCCACCTCCGGGGGTAGCGGTTCGCCGAGTACATGCCCTGCCAGCCATCGAGGTACAACAAGGGGCGGCATGTGTAGTGGTTCTACGTGAACAACGCCGCCGCCGCCCCTTGCCGGACTTCACCAGACGCCTCATCGAAGAGGCGCCATAGGTGTGGTCATAGGGACCTCCCGAGAAGGAAAAGAAGAGGATGTGTGATGTCCTTGATAACATCACATTCCTAAAGGGCCATGGCCTTTGCGGGGTCAGTGTCATCGGGGTGTATCACATGTGGTGGGTGGCGCCGTTGATGGCGCATGCCTTCGCGCTGTACGAGATGACGCACAACACATAGCTCAATGGGACGATGCTCGCCTAGGGGCCGCTCCATGATAGTGAGGTCATGCAGCGCATCAAGGAGGCTTCGAAGGAGTCCAACATCGTGTTCCTAATCCTAGGACGTCCCGCGATGCGACCGGATAGGGTTAGGCTTTTAGGCCTCCATTGCTCTACTGCTAGAGCACGCGGCCATGAGGGTGGTGAACCACGCCACATACGAGAAGAGGAAGAAGGAGAAGGATGACAAGAAGGCGAAGCGGCATGCGAATGTGCGGGTGAAGTTGAACTGAGGAAGGCAGCGACAAGGTTTGGAGGAGGAAGAAGGAGGAGGAGGTGGTGGCTCTAGGTCACCCGTCCAATGGGCTGAGCTAGGAGGAGGGGACGAGGACCCATCTCTAGCATAGGCGGGGCCTTTCTTGTCGCATGCCCCGAGGTAGAAGGGGGAGGATGCATCCCTGGAGCCGGTGGAATCAAGCCGCCCCATTCCGTCTGGGCCTTCCTCGGCGCTCCCAGAGCTAGTGGTAATCGTCCGCTCTGCTTCAACCAGACCCTCCCAGCAGAGGGAGGGCTCAAAGAGGCAACACACTGACAAGGCGCATCTAGAGTCAGGCGGACCGACCCCAAAATGTTATCGTCCAGTGGCGTCGAGGTGAGTGAATAGTTTTTTTGTCCTTTCATTCTGACGAATTTTTGCCATAAATTGACCGTCATGTCCTTCGTAGCATTGGAGAACGTGGGACTCTCTTGAGGCTTGCACCGAAGAAGAGCCTCGCCCTCTGGTAGACGCGCTAGGAGCCACCTAGCGTTACATTGGAGGCAAGCAGGAGTGGTGCCAGGGCAGTCATGGTGTCGACTAGGGGGCATAGCCGGTGGCTGTGTCCACGGGGGAGTAGACAGAGGAGGGCACGTTCATGGCGCCCATGGCGAATGTAGCATGGCCGAGTGTGGCCACGATGTCACAGGCAGAAATGGTGCAGCCGGAGCTATCATCCACATAGGTGGCTGCCTCTATGGTGGGGTGGATGGAGGAGGATGCACCCGAGGCTTCCGTGGTGGATGTGGCGTGGCTGGGTATGGCCACGACATCACTGTTGAAGATGGCACAACTAGAGCAGTCATCTGTGCAGGTGGTGCATCTGTGGCAGGGCAGACGAAAGAGGATGCACTCGAGGTGTCCTTAGCGGATGTGGCGATGGGGCAGGCCTCCGCGTCTATGTCACTCGCCCCCTCTACCACCGGAGGGGCTGCTCCAGAGGAGTTGCTACCATAAGAGGGTTCAGCACCGCTTATTGTCGATAAAATATGGTCGCTAGTCTACCTAGGGGTATGCCCAAGGTAGTAGATTGTCGGCAGACAGATGCGCAAGCCACAAATAAGACGGTGACGCAAGACAGACATGAGGTTTTATCTAGGTTCGGCCGCCAAGAAGGCGTAATACCTACGTCCTGCGTCTGATTGTATTGCTGTATGTCAATGAGAGATGTTTTTAGAGGGGTCTCCTACCCACCTTATATAGTCCGAGGGGTAGGGTTATAGATCTGGAAACTAATCCTAGTCAATTACAATTGCCATAGGTGGCCGGATAAGGATTCCTATTCTAACTGACCAAGATCTTGCTTGATCGTCAAATCTATCTTGACTCCTTGCATGGGACTCTGAACAGGTTAGCCGGGCCACGTGTCGTCTTTTGGTGGACCAGACCCACTGATCCAGGCCAGCCCAAGCTTAGCCGTAAGGGTATAGGGGTTAATACCCCCACAGCTAGTCCCCGAGCACCATGTATTATGCCGCGACACGCCATTTTAACCTTCTCCAAATAGTAAGGCTTAAGTCCTTGACATCCTTGACATCTCTGACCCCCGTTGTCGCCGGAGAAGTAGGTTGTCCAAAGAATGTATGGTGCTCTTAAGAAAAAAGAAAAAGATTTCCATCCTATGAAGTGTGCCCGCTTGTATTTCTGAAAAGAAATGTAAGGGAATCTTGAAGCGTAGCATCCTTGATCATCAGAGGTGTAGGGGTCGAAAAACAAACACATTCATCGCAAGGTGAAGTGTGCACACTTAGTCCCCGAGCCTGGTAGTAGGTGACATAGGCACATGGTGCCAGGGTCTAAAAAGAATTCCCAGTTAAGTTGAGAACCCAATCGTCGTACAGACGATACGAGATGCATCGGCAGGTGCATCGTACCGATGTAGTCCCTGGGCTTGCTGGAAGGCGAAGTATGAACCTTGTAGCAAGGTCTAAATAAATGTCTCTCAACTATATGTGAGTACAAATCACATGTAACCAAGGAGAGTGATCTCCGAGCAGTGGTCGGGACAGTTCCCAAGCACGATAGTAATCCTTACAATCAATCAAAGCATAGGGGTCGATTAAATAAACACATTCACCACAAGGTGAAGTGTGCCCACTTAGTCCCCGAGCCTGGTAGTAGGTGACGTAGGCACGTGGTGCTAGGGTCTAAAAAAGAATTTCCACTGGAGTTAAGAATACAATCGTCGTACAGGCGATACGAGATGCACCGGCAGGTGCATCATACCGATGTAGTCCCTGAGCTTGCTGGAAGGTGAAGTATGAGCCTTGTAGCAAGGTCTAAATAAATGTCTCTCAACTGTATGTGAGTACAAATCACATGTAGCCAAGGAGAACGATCTCCGAGCAGTGACCGGGACAGTCCCCAAGCACATTATGGTCGGAGCAGTCCCCGAGCATGGAAGTAGTCTGGGCAGTCCCCGAGCACAGCAGTGGTCTAGGCAGTCCCCGAGCACGACAGTGGTCTGGCAGTCCTCGAGCACGGCAGTGGTCTAGACCATCCTTGAGCACAAGACATGCAGCAAAGAAACAAATACCGCTTCTACTATTATTTGGTGTATTTATTTATCTTCTTACTCTGTCAAGTCCAATCGTACATGTCTAGTCAAAAAAGCAGACGGGTATAGCACGTCATACTGTCTTCTTGCCCTATCTAGCAAATAGTCGCTTGGCACCTATAAGGAGGTGCATCAGTGTGGGCCCTCCCACACTAGCAACGAAGAGGCGTGTACACTGGTAACGAAGGGGCACGTTTATTGGCGTAGATCTCGAGGTTGTGAAAACAACTATCTGTGGCGCGTGCGCACGTCACCCAAGAATCTCGAGCAGACGAAACAATGGAACTCTTGGTTATTTATAATATAGAACTGGTAAGTTACTTTTTACCGATCCCCATTATCATTCACCGCCGCAGCCTTCTTCTTCCTCTTGACAAACCCTATACCTCCGAAATCATCACTAATCACCCCTCCATCATATCCACCCCTTTAGCAAGGTTGGATTAATGGCGAAGAGAGACGCCTAGAAGAAAGCCAGAGTCATGGCGAAGGAGTGGTGGAAGTCAAGGAGCAACGAGCAGACCATCGAAGACCTTGTCACCATGGGAGTGCTCCACAACAAGGCACTCGTGGGATGGCACGCGCCGGAAGGAGAAAGCTACCCTGATCCACAACCAGGTGAGATTGTGGTTTTCGAGGATTTCTTCAAGCAGGGTTTTGGGGTTCCAGTGCACCCTTTCCTTTAGGGGCTCTGTTTGTATTACGAGATTGGGATTTGCAATCTGCATCCTAACTCGATTCTACTTGTCTCCACCTTCATCCATCTTTGCGAAGCATATGGTGGCTTCCAGCCCCATTTTGACCTCTTTCGCCATCTGTTCTGTCTGTGGAAGAAAGGAAGTGGCGGCTCAAAGATAGCCGGAGGCGTATACCTCAATCTGCGTGATGAGATGAAGGCCTAGTACTTGCACTGCCCTTGGAACACATCGCTGGATGACTGGTACAAGAAGTGGTTCTACATCCACAAAGAGCCGAACATGATCACCCTGTGCGACGTGGGGTTCATTCCAGAGAAGAAGAACAGCTAGTCGGAGAAGCCCAAGCACTTGGAACAGATCGTAGAACTGCTTGGGATGATCCCGTGGGGGAAACTGGATGGTCCAAGCATGGTCGAGAACTTCATCAGCCGAAGGATCCAGCCCTGCCAGAGGAGCATACATCCTGGCTATGAATACCAGGGGAGCACAGATCCAATGAGGACCAGAAAATAGGCGCTTGACAAGATCGAAGTCAAGGCCAGGATTGGGGAGCTATTCAACTTAGCCGATCCCAATTATGTCAGGTTGAGCGACATCGAGCATGCCTCCAAGCTGGCCCGACCTCCCCCAAAGGTAAATTATGTTGCCTTGTACCTGTAGAGTTATGTTGTAACAAAAATTGACTGTGTTGTCGCCTTTATGTTTCCCAGAGTAATGGTTGTGATAGGGCAGCAATGTTCATGTCTCCACCCCCTGGTGTGGATTGGCCGCAAGTTGCCGACCCAACCGCCCAGACCAGTGCCAGGGCCGAAGACGTCGACTGGGCCGTACTCGGGGTTGGGGAGGAGGCAATGGCTAGGGCTGCTGGCAAGCGGCCGGCGGCCAGCAAACGTCGTTAGGCCATCTTCCCACTGTCAGATGATGAAATAGAGGATGCAGACATCTTCCGACTCGTCCCTCGAAAGAGGAGGAGACAACTGGAGTCGACGGAGCAGGGTGGCTCCTCTGTGCCAATAGGGAACGCATCACCGACCACTGCAACGCAGAGGACAAGCGGCAAAGGGGTCGAGCATCAAACCCCGGCACTGGTACTGGTCATGGAAAAAGACCCAGTGGAACCCGCTGAGCACGTGGAGCAAGCACGGTCGAAGAGACGCTCCTTCGCCATGTCATTCTGTGCTTACAAGCTGTAAGTATTTGTAACCTTGATGTAAGATTACAATTTGTATTGGATACTGTTGTCTTTTGAACTTATCTCTGATATATTAGGTCGGTGTCCATCAAAAATCCCGACCAGCTAGCCGGGTGCGGCATGGCTTCGCCAGCAATGGCGGAAAGAACTACCCAGCAGCTGGCTATGGAGGAACCTATAGAAGAAAATCCACCGAAACCTCAGCAGACGAGCGGCCAGATGACAGTCCCCGAGCAGCTGGTCGAGAAGAGAGCCGAGCCAAGTATAAATGCTCCGAGCACTAACCCTGCTGAGGGGGATACTTCAGCGCTAAAGGGAACAGACCAAGCCAAGGAGCAACAGCCGGAGGTGGCACAGAGCACGCTTGCCGATGCTATGGCTCGTGTGGCCGCAGAGTGTGGTCGCCTAAAGGAGGACAATGAGAAACTGGTGCGCGACCAGTCTCAACTCTGGGACCACACAACTAAGATGAAGGAGGAACTGAAAAGTAAGTGTTCTAGACCACCTTGCTCATTCTGTTGCCCGACTTATCTTGTCGTGCCGTTACATTTTGATGTATTGTATGGTTTGCAGTTTTAAAAGTCAATGCCAAGAAACATCTAGAAGCCATGATGAAAGATCGTGACGGCTGGAAGGCACGATGCCTAGAGACCACCGAGGATCAGGACACATGGAAGAACTAGTGCCAGGAAGTGGCAACTGGCATTTTGCCCGTCCTCGACCTTATCGACCCAGCGCTTATAGAGGAAGCGCCAAGGACGCCACAGCTCGGACTGGTCAAGAGATGCCGAAAGGCATGGGGTTGGTTCCAAGAGTTTGTGAAGGAGGCGGGTGAGTACATTGGTGCGCATGTGCTAAGCATGGTGCGTGCCCACTACCCCCTGATTGATCTCAAGCGCCTAGAGGCTGGGTACCCGAAGGAGGTAGGCCTAGACAAGGCTGAGGAGCTTTGGATGACCCAGTTGGACCTATCGTCCAAGATAATTGGTGACATTAACCTGTGTGAAGGTGGGACAGCACCTGTGCAGGGTACGCCATCGACAAGTCAGCTGGAAACACCATCAGTTGCGAGCCAACCGACAAAACCTATGGTCTCGACCAGCCAGGCATTGGCGGGGCCATCCCCTTTAGCTCGACTAGTACAAGAGTCCCTGAGACTCGAGTAGGATATCGAAAACAGTGAGTAGCGGATGCCGCGTGTCCCGACCAGCCAATAGAATAGGCTAGAGCTGTAGAAGAAGGATGTAGTTGTGTTATTGTAAACTTGGGCCTCTTCAGGCAAGCTTGTAATAACGTAACTGTATATCATCATAAGCTTGTTTGCTTTGTATAAAACGTGTTTAAGCTTGAAACTCATTTTGGTGTAACTAAGTGAGAACATGTTAACATTCTGTTTAGCTGTACCATTTTACTCGACATGTCATCCCGAAAAGTTTGTGCGGCCCTAGTTTGCCATGTGGTCGGGGTGTGAGGTGCATGACCTGTGCACACATAGACGCGGACAAGTCAAACCAGGGGGGACCTACTGATCACCCGTAGCGTGGAGAGCGGATCCCGTGCATGCGTTGGGAGGAACTAGAGTCAGGGCCTGCTCTGAAAACCGTAGAAGGAATGGTGGTCGACTTTTACTGGCTAAGTTAGAATAACCATAAAATTCGAAGTGACACATTAGAGTGGTCGGAGAAATCATAATAGCTTTATTGAAGTAAATCGAAAGTACAAAAGGAGTACATATCTCAGTGGTTAAGCATAGAAACGTCTAAGCTTGTCGATGTGCCATGAGTTTGGTACGTTCGTACCGTCCAGGTGAGCTAACCTGTAAGACGTTGGTCATGTGACTTCCTTGATCATGAAGGGCCCCTCCCATGGGGTTGCGAGTTTATAGACACCAGCCTGGTTCGTCTTCCACTTCAGGACCAGGTCCCCGACCATGAAGAACTGCTCTTTAACGTTCTTGTTGTAGTACCTGTGCAAAACAGCAAGGTATTTGGTTGTACGTACATAAGAATCGAGCCGCTTCTCTTCTACGCTATTCACTTCTAGCTCCCGTACTTCATTGACCTTGCCTTTGTCGAAGTTCTCTACCCATGCTGATCTGAAAGCTATATCTGCTGGGAGGACTGCCTCAGCGTCGTAAACCATCAAGTATGGTGAGACGCCGGTGTTACGACTGGGCTGAGTTCTGAGGCCCTAGACCACGGCTGGTAACTCTTTGAGCCATCTTCCGGGAGCTTTGTCATTTTCTCTGTACATCCTCTTCTTCAATGCGTCCAAGATCATGCCATTTGCCCGCTCAACTTGTCCATTAGCTCTAGGGTGCGCCACCGAGATGTATTTTACTACTATGCTCCTTTCATCGCAGAAGTCCCAAAAAGCATTTCCGGTGAACTGAGTACCCAGATCAGTAATGATACTGTTGGGTATGCCAAAACGGTGGATGACCTAGTCGAGGAACGTGACAGCCTTTTCTGAGGATGCCTGTACCAGAGGCATGTATTCTATCCACTTAGAAAATTTGTCGATCAGCACAATGGCGCATGTAAATTTCCCAGGAGCCGGTTTGAAGGGCCCGATCATATCTAGTCCCCAGCATGCGAAGGGCCAAGAGGCTGGTATTGTCTAGATCTCATGTGCTGGTACGTGGATTCTCTTAGCGAAGAACTGACAACCCTCACAGTGGTGGACTAGCTTCTCTGCGTCGGCTACTGCTGACGGCCAATAGAACCCTGCTCAAAAAGCCTTACCGACCAGCGTTCTTAAGGCCACGTGGTTGTCGTAGGAGCCAGAGTGGATTTGGTCCATGAGATGTTCGCCATCCTCCTGGGTTATACACTTCATCAAGATTTCTTCCTTTGCGTTCTTGCGCCATAGCTTGCCATCGATGAGCAGGTATTGCTTACTACGACGCATCAGGTGCTCATTTTCTGTCCGATCAGTGTATCCGCTGCCATCTGTTAGGTACTTGATGAAAGGTATTCTCCAGTCAGGCTCATGAGTGGTCGAAGGCGACTCGGTGGTGCTCGACGCTGGAACCATAGCCACCAATTGCTGGTCTAGAGGCTTGTCGACCGTGGAATCTTCCTCTTTGATGGAAGGCGTGAGCAGGTCTTGGATGAATACGCCATGTGGGACTTTGGCTCAGGATGATCCTAACTTTGACAGTGCATCTGCTGCTTGATTTTTGTCCCGGACCACGTGTATGTACTCGATGCCATAGAACCTGCCTTCCAGCTTTCTGATCAATTTGTAGTATGCATCCATCTTTTCGCTGGTCGTGTCCCAGTCCTTGTTGAGTTGGTTGATGACCAGAGCCGAGACTCCGTAGACATAGAGACGTTTAACGCCAAGCTCAACCGCAATGCGCAAACCATGTAGGCATGCTTCGTACTCGGTGGCATTATTAGATACTGGGAAATAAATCCTGAGGACATACCAGAGCTGCTCCTTGAATGGTGACATGAAAAGGACTCCTGCTCCTGCACCATCAATGTTGAGAGAGCCATCGAAGTACATCGTCCAATACTCGTCGGATCCCGCAGAGGCAGGCGTGCTTAAGTCTGTCCACTCGATGATGAAATCGACGAATGCCTGAGACTTGATTGTAGTACGGCTTGCAAATTCCAAGGAGAAGGGGCATAGCTCCATTGCCCATTTGACGATGTGCCCATTCGCATCCTTGTTGCTAATGATGTCTCATAGAGGGTACTCAGTCATGACCACCACACGATATCCGTCGAAGTAATGTTTCAACTTTTGGGATGTTATCAGTATGGCGTAGATCAACTTCTGAATCTATGGGTACCTAGTCTTGGACTCATTGAGTACCTCACTGATGAAATAGATTGGTCATTGTACCTTGTAGACGTGGCCGGGCTCATCGCGCTCGACCACCGTGGCCGTGGAGACCACTCGATTAGTAGCCGCAATGTAAAGCAGGAGTGTTTCGTCTTCTCTAGGAGCGGTGAGGACCAGAGGTGACGTAAGGTATTGTTTCAGCTGTGTGAAGGCAGCGTCTGCTTCCTCTGACCACTCAAACTTTTCAGATGCTTTGAGCAGTTTAAAGAACGGTAATCCTTTTTCGCCTAATCTTGATATGAAACGGCTGAGGGCGGCCATGCATCCGGTAAGCTTCTGAACATCCTTCACCTTTTTGGGTGGCTTCATGTCCAAGACAGCTTTGACTTTCTCCAGGTTAGGGCATATGCCGTCGTGACTGACGACATTGCCAAGTAGTATGCCAGAAGGAACACCAAAGATGCACTTTTTTGGGTT
>NW_027097084.1:31812-60000 GCF_019320115.1 Miscanthus floridulus | reverse complement strand
GATGGAGAGCGTGGCACGGCAACCACAGTAGACGAGCTGGCCCGTGTACATGCCTCGGACGTCACCGATGGAGAGCGTGGTGCGGCAACCGTAGTAGCACTTGGGGTAGAGCTGAGCCGAGACTGTAATGAAATAACATTGTGGGGAAGCTCCTGAGTAAACAGTCCTCTGAGTATATTGTTCCTTTTTGTAATGACATCGCTTTGTAAGTGGTGAATTTGTGCAAAAAATTCCATCCTTTGCTTAAGGCAAGCCATTTTTTTATCTTTCTCCCTTCTGTAGGAACAATTTTAGCGCTTTCCAACTCTTCTCATGGTCTAAGTCATAGGAAGCTAGGAACATGGGCAAACTAATTCTGATTGAACTGGTGAGCAAAGAGGTTGCAGCCGCTGGGGCGTGGGTGTCTTGCAGTCCTACCAGTTGTATTCAGAATTGGTTCCCAAGATCTTAGCCCTCGAGACTTGTTTATGAGGCGAATGGAAAACTTAGAGAATGTTTGTAAGTATAACACAGGGATTTTTTGCAAGCGTAATACTTGTATTACACATGACATATGTTATGATCACATGCCAGCCCCCGAGTGAGGTCTGACCCCTCGCGATTTGCAGGGGTCGGAAGTCACTAAGGATCGGGGTTCTGTTAAGACAAAAACTGATAAGGAAAAGTGTAAGCTTATTTTAAGGATAGAAACGACGTAGCTGCACAATGTTCCAGGCGTTGGTGAAGACCTCGCCTTTGATGGTTTTCAACCGGTAGGCGCCTGGGCGAAGTATTTCCGCGACGATGTAGGGCCCTTCCTAGGGCGGGGAGAGTTTGTGGCGATCCTTGTTGCTCTGCACAAGACGGAGGATGAGGTCTCCGACGTTGAAGGATTGACCCCGCACCCGTCGGCTGTGGTACCGCCATAACGCTTGCTGGTACTTAGCCAAACAGAGGAGGGCGATGTCGCGGGCCTCATCCAGCTGGTCCATGGCGTCTTGGTGAGATGCCTCGGCTCCCTATTCGTCATATGCTCTGATTCTTGGTGCTCCATAGTCGAGGTCCGTCGGGAGAACGACCTCGGAACCGTAGATCATGAAGAAGGGTGTGTAGCCGGTGGCCCGGCTAGGAGTCGTCCTTAGGCTCCAGAGCATAGCTGGGAGCTTAGCGAGCCAACGCACGCCGAACTTGTTCAACCGGTTGAAAATTCTGGGTTTGAGGCCTTGAAGAAGCATGCCGTTTGCGCGCTCGACCTGCCCGTTCGTTCGGGGGTGCGCGATGGCTGCCCAATCGATTCGGATGTGTTGTTCATCACAGAAGCGAACGAATTTCCTACCGGTAAACTGCGTGTCGTTGTCTGTGATGATGGAGTTTGGTACTCCAAAGTGATGGATGATGTCGAGAAAGAACAGCACAGCTTGCTCGGATTTGATTGTGGATATTGGCCAAGCTTCAATCCATTTTGTAAACTTGTCTACGGTGACAAGCAGGTGGGTAAAGCCCCCGGGCGCCTTTTTAAGTGGCCCAACCAAGTCGAGCCCCCAGACCACGAAGGGCCACGTGATGGGGATCATCTAGAGGGCCTGGGCCGGGAGGTGTGTTTGCCGAGCGTAGTATTGACACCCTTCGCAAGTGCGTACGATTTGCTCGGCATCGGCTACTGCGGTGGGCCAATAGAAACCTTGTCGGAATGCATTCCCAACCTAGGTTCTTGGTGCGGCATGGTGACCGCATGCTCCACCATGGATGTCGCTTAGTAGAAGTTTTCCCTGTTCTCTAGGGATACAGAGTTGCAGAATTCCGATGTGACTTCATTTGTAGAGTTCGCCCTCTACAAGAACAAAGGATTTGGCGCGTCGTGCGAGCCATCGGGCTTTTGTCTTGTTGGTCGGCAGCACGTCATGGAGGAGATAGTCAAGGTAAAGTGTTCTCCAGTCATTGGGAGGATCAGACTCCATTGCTGGGTCTTCTTCAAGCTCCATGACCTCGGGGTCGGGAGGAACAGTTAGCGGATTGGCCTTGGGGGTCGGACTAGAAGGGCCATCATCGGCTTGTTCCGACCCCGTGTAGCGTACCGAGGGTTTGTGTTGATCACTAGCAAAGACGTCTGTTGGAACTCGCTCTCGGCTGGATGCTGCTTTTGCGAGCGTGTCGGCGCTTCATTGAGGCGCCTGGGGATATGATTGAGTTCGAGGCCGTCGAATTTGTCCTCCAGACGTCGGACCTCTTGATAGTACGCCTCCATCTTGGTATCATGGCAGCCTGACTCTTTCATGACCTGGTTGACGACCAGCTGAGAGTCACCCCTAACGTCGAGGCGTCGGATGCCTAGCTCGATGGCGATTCGTAGGCCATTGATGAGCGCTTCGTATTCTGCAGTATTGTTTGATGAGGGAAAATGAAGCCGAACCATGTACCTCATGTGGACCCCGAGGGGGGATACAAAGACTAGTCCTGCTCCGGCGCCTTTCTTCATTAGCGATCCATCGAAGTACATTATCCAGTACTCTTGATCGACGGCTGCTGGTGGCATCTGGACCTCGGTCCACTCCGTGATGAAGTCAGCTAGTGCCTGAGATTTGATCGCCGTTCGGGGGACATAAGAAATGCCCTGATCCATCAGTTTGAGTGCCCACTTTGCGGTTCTTCCCATAGCGTCATGGCTACGAACGACCTCACTGAGGGGGAATGACGTCACCACTGTCACGGGGTGTGACTCGAAGTAGTGACGTAGCTTCCTTTTTGTGATGAGGACGGTGTAGAGGAGTTTCTGGATCTAGGAGTAGCGGGTTTTGGAGTCGGATAGCACCTCGCTGATGAAATATACAGGGCACTGCACCTTGAAGGCGTGCCCCTCTTCCTCTCACTCTACTATTAAGGCGGAGCTAACCACTTGGGTGGTGGCTAATATATATAGTAGGAGGGATTCTCCGTCACATGGAGGAACTAGGACCGGCGGCTTAGTTAAAAATCGTTTAACCATGTCAAGCGCCTCATGAGCCTCGGCTGTCCACTCGAAGCGGTTAGTTTTCTTTAGGAGTCGATAAAGGGGGAGTCCTCGTTCGCCGAGGCGTGAAATGAATTGGCTGAGGGCGGCAAGGCACCCTGTGATCCGCTGAACCCCCTTTATGTTTTGGATCGGGCCCATCCTCGTGATGGCTGATATCTTTTCTGGGTTGGCTTCGATGCCACGCTCGGAGACGATGAAGCCGAGCAGCATGCCCCTCGGGACCCCGAAAACACATTTTTTGGGATTGAGCTTGATGCCGTTCACCTAGAGTTTCGCAAAGGTGCGTTCAAGGTCGGCGACAAGGTGGTCAGCCCGCTTGGATTTGACTACGATGTTGTCGACATAAGCCTCAATGGTTCGCCCGATGAGGTCTCCGAAGCAACTAAGCATACAGCGCTGGTACGTTGCCCCAGCGTTCTTTAGACCAAACGGCATTGAAATGTAGCAAAATGATCCGAAGGGCATGATAAAAGATGTCGCAAGCTGGTCGGACTCTTTCATCGCGATTTGATGGTAGCCTGAGTATGCGTAAAGGAAGTAGAGGGTTTCACACCCCGAGGTGGAATCGACTATTTGGTCTATTCGTGGCAAAGGAAACGGATCCTTTGGACACGCTTTGTTGAGGCCAGTATAATCAACACACATTCTCCATTTCCCGCTCTTTTTTTGGACAAGAACAGGATTTGCTAACCACTCTGGGTGGTATACTTCCTTAATGAATCCTACGGCCAGTAGTTTGGCTATCTCCTCGCCGATGGCCCTACGTTTCTCCTCATCGAAGCGGCACAAGCATTGTTTCACTAGCTTGGAGCCCGGGAGGATTTGGAGAGTATGCTCGGCGACCTCCCTCGGGATGCCCGGCATATCCGAGGGTTTCCACGCAAAGATGTCCTTGTTGGCACGGAGGAAGTCGACGAGCGTGCTTTCCTATGCGGAGGAGAGCGCGGTCTTGATTCGGACTTTTTTGCCCTCAGAGCTACTGGGATCCAAGAGGACGTCCCTGGAGCCCTCTGCCGATTCGAACGATCCGGATGACTTCTTTGTGTCGGGTGTCCCTTCAATGACCTCCTCCCTGAGGGTGGCGAGCTCTTCGGATGCGATTACCATGGATGCGTGTCCACAGCATTCGACCTCGCACTTGTAAGCACGCTGGAAGGAGGTGCCAATGGTGATGACCCCACGGGGGCCAGGCATCTTCAGCTTTAGGTACGTGTAATTGGGTACGGCCATGAACTTCGCGTAACATGGTCGCCCCAAAATGGCGTGGAAAGTCCCCGGGAACCCTACTACATCGAAGGTGAGGGTCTCAGTCTAGTAATTGGATCAATCCCCAAAAGTGACGGGCAGGTCAATCTGCCCTAGTGGCATGGCTTGCCTTCTAGGCACGACGCCATGGAAAGGTGCTCGGACGGGACGGAGGTGCGTTCGGTCGACGCCCTTCTCGTCGAGCGTCTTGGCGTACATGATGTTGAGGCCACTGCCCCCATCCATCAATACCTTAGTGAGCCGCTTTGGACCGACGATCGGGTCGACGACAAGCGGATACCTTCCTGGGTGTGGGATGGCATCCGGATGGTCGGTTCGATCGAAGGTTATGGCGGATTCCGACCACCGGAGAAAAACTAGCATGGCCGGTCCAGCGGTATAGACCTCTCTACGTGCGACCTTCTAGCGGTGCCTGGAGTCGTAGGCCGCTGATCCTTCGAAGATCATGAGGGCACCAGTCGGCATTGGGAAGGCGTCGTCCTTCTCCTCCGTGTTGTCAGTAGTGGGAACAGGCTCCTTCCCCTGCTCCCCCTTGTTCAGGCCCCCGGCCAAGTATTTGCGCATAAGGCCGCATTCCTTGTATAGGTGCTTGGCCAGGAAGGCGTGGTTTGGGCATGGCCCCTTGAGCATTTTCTCGAAGTGGTTCAGAGTGCCCTCCGCGGGCTTCCAGCCACCTTTGCGGTCGGTAGCGGCAACGAGTGAGTTGTCGCGCCATTGCTTCTTATTTTTCCCTTTGGCGGGACAGTTGGAGGTGCCTTCACTGGCGTCCTCGTCCCGCCTTGTCTTTCCATCGGAGCGATCAAAGATGGCTCCGACCGCCTCCTCTCTAGAGGCGTGACTGGTGGTGATGTCCAGAAGTTCCTTGGTAGTTCGCGGGCCCCTACATCCTAGCTTGTGGACTAGGGATTCGCAGGTCATCCCGGACAGAAAGGCTCCTATCACGTCGGCGTCGGCAACGTTCGGGAGCTCGTTGCACTGTTGGGAGAAGCGCCGGATGTACTCGCGGAGGGTTTCATCCACCTTCTGACGGCAGTTCTTGAGGTCCCATGGGTTTCCAGGGCATTTGTATGTGCCCTAGAAATTACCCATGAAGATCTCAGTCAGATCCGCCCAACTCTGAATAGCATTGGACGGTAGGTGCTCCAGCCATGCTCGTGCCGAGTCGGCCAAGAACAGCGGGAGATTGCGAATAATGAAGTTATCATCACTCGCACCACCGGCCTGACATGCAAGCCAATAGTCTTTGAGCCAAAGCCTAGGATTTGTTTTGCCAGAATATTTAGAAATGTTCGTAGGTGGTCGATACCTTAGGGGGAACGCAGCGTTGAGGATGTGCCGGCCAAAGGCCTGAGGGCCTGGCAGGACGGGGCTCGGGCTTCGGTCCTTGTTGCTGTCGAAGCGCCCGCCACATCAGGGATGATAGCCGCAGCGCGCTGCTTCTCCATCATCGCCGTGGGCACGTCTCCGAGCGTCGATGATGCTGCGTACGTCACGGCCATGGCCGAGGCGTTGATGCACTAGGACGGCGGAGGGATGCCCTCTAGCTGGCGGTGTTTGGTGTACGGAGGCATCCTTGGTGGGGCGCACTGAGGGCACGCGCTGGCTGGTGTCAGGTTCACGTCGTCGAGACAATGAACTTTCCGCCTGCTGCGCTGCTGCACGCTCGAGCAACGTGCGAATCTCCCGATAAGCGCGTTGATCCTCGGACATCGCGGCCTCCAGAAGGCCATGCAGCAAGGCGGTTGCTGTGGCGATGTTCTGGCTAGCTCGGGCAAAGTGAGGAAAGGCCCCTTCATTGGTGAGGATCCTTTGATGTACGGTGCGGGCTGTGGCGCGCGCGTCCCCCGTCTTTGCGGCGTTCAATCTCGCGATTAATGTCCGCATATTCCCGGATGAGCCCTTGCCTAGCCTCATCGATCTCTTGCTGCCGGGCCCTCAACTGCTCTATCCTTAGGTGAGATGGGGCTGTCCTCTCTTCCCTGGATCTGCTGTCAGGATTGTTTGTAGGGGTGGCCTCTTCCCTGGAGGCGCTTTCGACGTGACCCTCGGGGGTCTGCGTCATGAAGCATTCCCGGGAAGGGTGGTGGCTCCCCCTACTAGAATCTGAGCTGGAGAGCGATACAGGCTCCCCGTTGAGGAGCTCGTAGAGGGTCTCCATATCCCGCTCAATTGCCCCCACAAACTTGATGTCCGTGGGTGATTGAATCACATGTAGCGCCAAAAGGCGGCCAGTGGTCGCCGCAGCATTGCGGAGACCGAACGGAAACACTGTCGAGGCGCTCCATACGGACCCTTCTGGACACATGGTGGCATTGTGAGAGGCCTCCTTGGGTGACGGGACTCCCCGGGAGTTGCCCAGTGGGCCCTCAAGCCTGAGACGGCTGAGGTTGATGGAAGGGGGAGATGGGGCGGCTGAGTGAGTCAGCGCCAGCTCTCCTCCTACTATGATGATGAAATCCAGGTCACCGAAATGCATGTGTGCACCCGGGGCCTAGGTGATTGCGTGGGTGGCCATCCGAGACCTGATTTGGAATGCGCAAACCCCTACCTGGCGCGCCAACTATCGGTGTTTTGTACAAGCACCGGCAAGTAAATTTATAGTAATGCGCGTTAGGCTTGGATGGTGCGCTAAAGGACACAGGATTTATACTGGTTCGGGCAGAACGTCCCTACGTCCAGTTTGCTGCTGCTTGTGTTATTAGCACCATGAACGGTCTGTAGTAAGGGGTACAAACTGTCGAGAGAGGGACTGGTCCCAAGTCTCTGATGGAAGGATTGAAAGGTGGTCAAGAGCTTCGTAGCCGCTTGAATGTGTGTATATGAGTGCGTTCTATTGTTTTGGCCCCCCCCCTCCTTGATGGAGGAAGCGCATCCCCTTTTATAGATGAAGGGGCTGGCTTTACAAGGGTGAGGGCTCCAGGATGCGTACTCTACTTAGTCTTATGGCTCACGTCTACCTGGTCAGGTCCTCCATTCTAATGAGTGCGAAGGAAGATAAGTGCTTACAATGTTGTCGATGTCTCTGTAGGATGTCAGGTTAGTCACAGAATGCTGCCCTACGCAGGGTATGGGCTATAGTACAGTGGTTTTGACTTATGAGCCTCCCCCAGCCTTGCTCCGCACGCCTTCTGGTTCCCATGATTCCTTGTTGGGAGAATGTGGGGTCAGGGTCTTGTGTAGCGCTGTGGCCAAGGCCTTCTAACTGGGAGGACCTGGGGGGTCGGGAAGCGAGCGCCGCTCCCCCGGGTCCATAGCGTGGTGACGGAATACCCGTCATTCATGGAGATAGCAAATCCTTTCCTGGAGCGTAGCGGTTGTCGTATATCTTTGTCGGGTTCCGTGTCTCAGAGCTGAAGGCGGCGCCTACAACTCTATAGGGCGAGGTGCACGCACCTGTAATGCCTTTTGGGTTCTGCGGTGCCCGGAAGGGTCTAAAGCATCAGTCCTGTCATTCCCTGGTAGTCCTTTTTCCTGCCAGGGCACAGGGTATGGTCCTTGGAGCCATGGTTGACCCGAACGTCTTGTCTTGTCCTATACCCATCATTACGAGGGATAGATATCGATCAAGGCGAGGCTTGTTCTTGGTCGTCGGGTGAGATGGAGACCAATCCCTATCTCTTGGACGAGACTAACCCTACCCCTCCGGGATCGGGCGAGGCGGAATCCGTCCCTCAGCCCTCGGGCGAGACCGAGCCCACCCTAAAGGCATCGGGCGAGACGGAGATTAACCTTGAGCCTTTGGGCAAGGCAGGGTTATCTCACAAAGGCATCGGGTGAGGCTGACCCCGTCCCTCTAGGATCGGGCGAGACAGAATTCATCCCTCAGCCCTCGGGTGAGACCGAGCCCGCCCTAAAGGCATCGGGCGAGATGGAGTTTATCCCTCGGCCCTCGGGCGAGACCGAGCCCGTCCCAAAGGTGTCGGGCGAGGCGGAACAGAACTCCTATTACTCAAACAAGGGATGACACGGCACCTTTATGCGTCCAGAAGTTTTTTCACGTTCGGTGGTTATTGGTTCCACCTTCTGGGGTATCCTGGTATTAGGTCCCCGACAGGGTGAAAGCTGGTACAATGCGTATCGATTATGCCGACAGAGTGATACGTGTAATGTGGAATATAAAACAAAGGAGAAATCACTCAAGATGAATAAATTGTTTGCTAAATACCACCTATTACAAGTTATGGGCTAGAAGACACTTTGCCTACTATATCATTGACCAGGGTGTTGAAGGCTATGGAGTCGATGGCGCTAAGGAAATCCTTAGTCAAACGCTAATGATCCCCAGGGTGCACCTGTTGATGCAAAAGTGGATCTGCAAACACAAAGGGCTAATACCCGAATCGATATCCAAAGCGTGCCAGTCGATTTGACCTGCTAATCGACAAGGATGAAGATACGGACACTTTGGTCCTGACAACAGCGATACGCCCGGAAGTCACGGCCAAGAGGTGCTCACGCGGAACTCGAGAATCGCCGAAGGTCGCACTGAAACGATGCAGCTCGCCGAATCAATGAGAACTCGTAAAAAAGGAAAAATATGCAAATTGACGAAGTCGCCGAAAAGTAAGTAGATGCAAATAGGAGTAAAAATTGGTTTTGATATTGATTGATATATCTATTACATTGCCCCTTACTCCATATTTATACCCTAATCTAAAGAGACACAACCAAACACAACTAGGACACTAATCCCATATCTAAGGAAACACGTGACTCTTACATGAATCATACCCTAACAAATATAGAAAAGGAAATCAACTCCTATCTATTTCCCTGTCCGCCTCAATTACGATGGAAATCTCACCGTCTTCCTTCATCGGCATACTCCCTGTTTCATCGGCAGTAGTCTTCAAGCCTTCCTTCATCGGCATACTCCATGTTTCATCGGCAGTAGTCTTCAAGCCTTCCTTCATCGGCATACTCCATGTTTCATCGGCAGTAGTCCTCAAGCCTCCCTTCATCGGCATCGACAATAACACCTCCAATCTCATCGGCAACGCCCGAGTCCAAATCAACCTTTCCATCGACCATCACCAGCTATCGGCAACCATCTTTACAAACTGGCTTTCATCGGCTATCAAAGTATTCAATAACTTTCCCCTTGCCGATTAGTCCACTCCGATTATTTTGACACGTGCAAAAAACGGTGTCAACACATGCCCCCCAATTTCGGAGTATAAAACCATTAATGCTCCGAAATTTACTCCAGATAACGCTTGCCTTTGCCCGATTACCGTAACTCATTCTCCAAGCCAAAACTTGATTTGTTATCAAATCCAATCAAATCTAATCTTGATTCACGCACTTCAGTAAATATCGCACAATCGCCAACCACTCTTGCCTTGATTATGGTTAAGATACCGAAACAATAACCCATCGGCAAGATCTTAACATGATAATGCTACCATTTTCAGAATTAAAATATCATGTATCGATATCCCCTCCAAGTCATGATTACTTGTCATCAACTCATCTGTACAATCCCCTGATTATCGCGCGAACAATTACCATATCCCTCTGAACCGCCTTGACCTATATGCGCGCGACATAGAGATAAGTCCAAAATACCCTCATTCTGGGCGTCTTATAAATAGATTTCTCCGGAACCCTCATTTTCTACCTTCAGCCTCCAATCCTTGGCATTCTCTCTCTCCGGCGGCGACTCCGACGAACAACCGCGCGACCTCAACCAACAAGAACCCTTCTCCGGCGCTAACTTCAAGTTTCCGGCTCGTACCTCCACCTTCCTCAAGACAATGGCCATCAACTTCGACGTCCCCGTGGTTCGCTCCACTTCCATTACCTTTTACTTTGATCTTTTTTGCAAATTCATTCAGTTGGTGATTTTTCCTTTCTTCTGTCTTCTGGATTCCATAACCTTAGGAACTGCGCAACAAATTAGTTATCCCAACCGATCAGCCGCACGTCCAATGCCTTGGACCAATGGGCAACCCAGATCCAACCGATCTAATCAATGCAGAGGTTAACAGAATCCCCTTTAGAGCCCAAAATTTCTCTCTGAATTTGTGGAAAGACACATTCCGATCTTGGCCCAAAACCACCAAAGGGTGGAAAGATTGGTACTTGAGGGTTAATAGATCGATGCAAGTATACTGGGCAGAACGAAGGTTAGACCAATGCATTAGACTCTCTATTGCCGATATGCAGAAAAATGAATCAATGATAATTGCAGCTGCTTATTTCTGGTCAGACACGACCAATACTTTTATGTTTGGACATGGCCCAGCTACTCCTACCCTTGCCGATATCCACATGCTTACTGGCTTGGACATCTCAACTGCCGATGAAGGCTCCATCTATGGTAGAAAGTCTGAATATAGGGTGAATACCCGTAACATCGGCGGTTGGACAGGATATATTCAAGAATACCAGAAAACCGGGACACTTAGCCAGAGGGAACATGCCACATTCCTGAATATGTGGTTAGAAAAATTTATCTTCTGTGGTCGATCAGTAGGACCAACCAACGCCTTCCTCCCTGCAGCTGAACTTTTGGCTAATGGCGTAAGGTTTCCTCTTGGCCGATACCTTCTGAGCTCCACTTATCATCTTCTTCATCAAGTGTCTCAGAAACTTTTGCTTGGCGAACCCATCGGCAACCTGGGAGGCCCGTGGTGGTTTATCAACATGTGGCTGAATGCCCATATGCACAAACGTTTGCAATGGGACTTTTTTGCTCAACAATTCCCACGAGAAATTGCTGAAGACTATGTGCCTGGGGATGATGAATCGGCAACACGCTCACCCCTCAATTTTGGTGAAGCCATAATTGTCCTTCCTGGAACAGAAGCCAACGAAGACCAAATCGGCAGATTATTTCAAAGCTTCTACAATGGTCTTTCTCGTGATCATAGGGCCTGGGTGCCTTATATTGACGAAGAAAACAGATTCCCCCTTCTTTTCAACTTTGCCGATGACACTCTGAATCAAGATAATGAGCTCATGATGGCTATCATCACTCCCAGGGCAATTCCAGTAAACACATTCGGCAGCGGGAAAAACACCAACATTACATATGAATTTCACAACCCATCGGCAGTATCCCACCAATTGGCTTTTGGGCAACTGCCAATCAAACTCTGCTTTGCCGATGTGATCAAACCCAGGGAAACAATCACCTGCGGAACAGATTGGAACAAGGTAGTACAACTCTCCCCCGATGCCGATACTACAGATGTTGATATATCCACCTGGACACCAATATCTTTCATCACCGAGTCATATAAGCAATGGTGGCGAGAGTGGAAAGAACAACTGTTCGCAACTTCTGCTCACACATATCGGCACATGATCGACCCTGAATATGCCATCCCTGACGACGCGGTAAGTTTCCTTTAACTCCCTTCTGCTTTTCCCTTCATATATCAGTAACTGATTCTCTTGTAACAGGTTAACAACCCAGCACCATCGGTGAGCAAAAGTGGGAAACCCTTCAATCTTCGGCCTGTTTCCCCAACATCGCCGATCGGCTACAACGCTCCCACCTTAGCCGCTTTGACCCACCAGAAGATTCGTACCAAGACCATCACTTCTAAGTCCAAATTGGCTACATCCAGGGCTACTCCATCGGCCGCTGCTACAACCTTGGTCAAAGCATTTAAGGTAACAACCTTGTTTATTTTCACTTATGCTGATCACAAACTGTATTAACCTTAATCATCAGGGGGTAAGAGCTGCTACTGGATCATCATCGGCAATTCCGCCGATATCAAGCACCACTTCTTTCAATGAACCTTCAGAGGTAGCTTCTTGACTTTACATTTTATCTGTTAAATATCATATCTTACACTTGTTTTGCAGCAACAATTGGGTACATCGGCAAACGTACCAGATGTCCAAGCTTCACAACCAACAAGTGTCGATGCCCCCCAGCCAATCGTTGCCGATGCCCAAGCAAAGCGCAAAGCTTTAACAGATACTGAAGCACAGCCAAAACGACAAAGGTCTATGCCGATCCCTACATCTGCCCCAATGTCATCGGTCATCATACCTCAAGAGCCCACCACCGATGAAGTCATAGAGGATATCCCATCGGCAAGCTCAGCCGATCCCCCACACGACATACTCCAGGTTGCTTCCTCCAGTCAAGCATAGGAAATTGCCTTGAAACAGGTAAACCAATCAACCTAGCTGATTTTACAATACTCATACTTACCCCTAACTGATCTCCTTTTCTCTCTCTCAGGAACAAGATTCCCCGAACAGCCTATTTTCCTTTGCCATTGACATTTCTGACGACGATGGAGAGGAGACAAGTTCTTCCCTTGCACTGGGAACAATATCGGCAGAGACTAAATCCAAGTTGGAAACCCTCCTGAACTTGCTACAGCAAGGTACCGCCCAACTGGTAGATGACTCGGACCCCGCAAAGGCAATTTTCAAAACAATTCGTGGCCAGGTCCCTGCCGATGTTGAAGAAGTACTCTTCCCAGCAGCTCACTTAGAAAGCCGCCAACTGCAATATCAACGGGCTGCTCAGCGCATTGCCGATAGAGCAGCTCAAGCTCAACTCAAAGAAGAGATGCTACAACTGAAACAAATCGCTGATGAGAAGCACAAGGGCATCGTCAACTTGCAGACTTCGGGTGCTGCACTTAAGCAGAAAATCTTGGATCTATCAGCAAGGAAGATAGCTCTATTAGCTGAATTGAAAGAAATCGATGCAGCCTTAACTCATGCTCAACAAGAAGAAAGCCAGCTACCCAATGCCGTCAAAGCCCTTCAGCAAGAAAGAGATATCCAAGCTCGCAAAGCTTTAGCCATGAAGAAAAAACTCAAGCCTGTGGAGGGTGCTGCCGATGACGATATCAAAGAAATGGAGGAAGCCGACCAGATTCGCCTGCGTGCGATATTAGCTATCCAATCCTTGTTGAACGTGTAATCTTATTTATTGTATCGGCACTTTATGAGACATTGACATCCTTGCATAATTCTAGCCGATAGTACTGTTATCGGCACTTATACTTTTATGCATCTATCCAGATACTAGGGTAATATTTCTTTAAATATTTTCCATTTAACGCTCTGGGAAACACAACCCCTTCGAGGGTTTCTAAAATATATGCATTACCAGGAACAGACTGATTTATCCGATATGGACCTTCCCAATTAGCAGACCACTTTCCAAACTTTGAACTTTTAGTCCCAATCGGTAAAATCAATTTCCAGACCAGATCTCCATCGGTAAACTCTTTTACTTTCACCTTCTTGTCATACCATCTAGCTACTCTTTTCTTATTTTCTTCGATACTAACTAAAGCCCTTAACCGATGACCCGCCACATCTTCCAACTCATCCTTCATAAGAGTATTATAATCATCGGCTGTCAGCTGATTTTGAGAACGTATTCGTCTAGAGCCAACCTTAATTTCCCAAGGCAATACTGCATCGTGTCCATATACTAACTAATAAGGCATTACTTTGGTTGCACCATGACATGACATCCGATATGACCACAAGGCTTCATTTAATACTGTATGCCACCTCCTAGGATTTTCTTCAATTTTGCGCTTAATGAGTTTGATGATCCCTTTGTTAGAAGCCTCAGCTTGACCATTAGCTTGAGCATAATATGGAGAAGAATTTAAAATTTTAATTCCCATACCTACAGCAAACTCATCAAATTCTCCTGATGTAAACATAGTGCCCTGATCGGTAGTGATAGTCTGAGGAATACCAAATCGGTAAACAATATGCTCTTTCACAAAATCAATCATATTGACCGATGTCACCTTTTTTAAAGGAATTGCCTCAACCCACTTTGTGAAATAATCGGTAGCAACCAGAATAAATTTATGTCCTTTACTCGATGGCGGATAAATCTGACCAATGAGATCAATAGCCCATCCCCGGAACGGCCATGGTTTGATTATAGGATTCATAGCCGATGCAGGCGCTCTTTGAATATTACCAAACTTTTGACACCCCTGGCATCCCTTAAAATATTTAAAACAATCTTCAAGAATAGTTGGCCAATAGTACCCATTCCTTCTGATCATCCATTTCATCTTGAAAGCCGATTGATGTGCCCCACATACTCCTTCATGAATTTCACCCATCAAGCTTTTCGATTCATCATTGCTAACACATCTAAGTAAAACTCCATCTATAGTTCGATAATATAATTCATCATCGAGGAGCACATATTTGGTAGCTTGGAACCTTATACGTCTCTCAACCTTTCTATATGGATCCTTTAAATAATCGATAATCTCTTTCCTCCAGTCATCGGTATCAACTGCCGATGTTAGCACTTCCTGAATAGGCTAATACCCTGAAGCATGCTGAGCTAGTCGATTAGCTTCCTCATTATGCAATCGAGAGATATGTTCAAGACGAAAATCTCTAAATCCTTTCAACAATTGCAAACATCTTTCATAATACAAAATCAAAGCTTCACTTCGGCATTCATAAATTCCAGCCAATTGATTTATAACTAGCATAGAATCACCAAAGATTTCAACAACATCGGCATGTATCTCCTTTAGCAATTCTAACCCTTTTATCAAGGCTTGGTATTCAGCTTGATTGTTTGTCGCTGTAGCAACAATCGGCAATGAAAACTCATACTTCCTTCCTTGAGGTGAAATTAACACAATGCCGATACCTGCTCCTTCACCACATGTGGACCCATCGAAGAAAAGTGTCCAGGGAGCAATCCCCAGAGAGTCCACTGTATTATAATGCTGAGTGACAAAGTCAGCCATCACTTGCCCTTTAACTGCCTTAGTTGATTTGTAGCGTAGTTCAAATTCTGATAATGCTAAAATCCATTTGCCGATTCTACCACTTAATATCGGCATCGACAGCATATACTTGACCACATCGTCTTTGCATATGACCGTACATTCGGCAGATAACAAATAATGCCTTAATTTGACACAAGAAAAGTATAAACACAGACACAATTTTTCGATGGCCGAATACCTCGTCTCAGCATCCACTAATCTTCTGCTCAAATAATAAATAACATGTTCTTTCCCTTCAAATTCTTGAATAAGAGCTGAACCGATAACTGTATCATCAGCTGACAAATATAACCTGAAAGGCTTCCCATGTTGAGGTGGAACTAGTACTGGAGGATTTGATAAATATTTCTTGATTTCATCAAGGGCTAATTGCTATTCAACTCCCCATACAAATTCCTGATCAGCTTTCAATTTAAGTAGTGGGCTGAAAGCCTTGATCTTACCCGACATATTAGATATGAATCTTCTAATGAAATTAATCTTACCGATCAAAGATTGCAATTCAGTCTTATTGGCAGGAGCAATCACCTTGTTAATTGCATCAATAGACTTCCTACTGATTTCAATGCCCCGCTGATGCACCATAAAACCCAAGAATTGTCCTGCCGATACACCGAATGCACATTTATTAGGATTCATCTTCAATCCATGCTTCCTTGTGCACTCCAGTATCTTTCGTAGATCGGCTAAATGTGCTGTGATATCTCCAGACTTAATCACTACATCATCAATGTAGATCTCCACTAATGTGCCGATGTACTCATGAAAAATAAAGTTCATAGCCCTTTGATAAGTAGCACCGGCATTTTTCAAACCAAACGTCATGACTATCCACTCGAACAACCCCACATGACCTGGACATCTGAAAGCAGTCTTGGGAATATCTTCCTCAGCCATGAATATTTGATTGTAACCTGCATTACCATCCATGAAGCTGATAATTTGATGTCCAGCCGCAGCATCAATCAACAAATCAGCAATCGGCATTGGATAGCCATCCATCGGTGTGGCTTTGTTGAGATTCCTGAAATCAATACAGACACGAAGTTTTCCATTTTTCTTATAAACAGGAACCACATTAGAGATCCACTCTGCGTATCGACATTGCCGAATAAACTTTGCTTCAATTAATTTAGTTATTTCGGCCTTAATGTCAGGAAGTACATTAGGGTTGCATCGGCGCGCTGGCTGCTGATGTGGCCGAAATCCAGATTTGATAGGTAACCGATGTTCAACTATCGATCGGTCTAATCCAGGCATCTCAGTATAATCCCAAGCAAAACAATCTTTATACTCTTTTAACAAATCTGTTATTCGCTGCTTACACTTGGAATCTAACTTAGCACTAATAAAAGTAGGTCTTGACCTATCACCATCACCGATATCTACTTCTACTAAATCATCTGCCGATGTGAACCCTTGACCTAATTTTCCATCATCGGCAAACCTATCCATTAAAACTCCTCTTCAGAACCGACTGCTTGGATCGGTGGAATTTCATAATCAGCAACTCTAAGGAACTCTTTTTCCCAAGCTTCTCCTGATATGCATTTAGTTCGCTCATAAGTATCTGATTCTGCCGATGCGATGATATAAGAAGAATCACCAGGGACGACCTTAATCTTATCCCCAATCCACTGTACGAGGCATTGATGCATTGTAGAAGGAACACAACAATTAGCATGAATCCAATCCCTCCCTAGAAGCAGATTATATGCACCCTTGCCGTTGATAACAAAGAACGTCGTTGGCAAGGTTTTGCTGCCGATGGTCAATTCAACGCACACTGCCCCTTTAGCCGGTGACACATTGCCTTCAAAATCTTTCAACATCATATCGGTTTTGGTCAAGTCTTGATCTCCCTTACCAAGTTTCTGATACATCACGTAAGGCATAATATTAATCGCAGCCCCCTCCATCAATAAGTACCTTAGACACAGGCTGCCCATCAACTCTGCCCTTCACAAATAAAGCCTTAAGATGCTATCTCTCGTCATCGGTAGGTTTCTCAAAAACAGCCATCATTGGATCTAGTGTTAACTGAGCTACTTGATCAGAGAGAACAACTTCTTCCTCATTATCAGATAGTGCCAAAAACTCCATCGGCAACATGAATACCATATTAACATCTGCCGATGGACCCTTATTTTTGTGTTTTACCTGCCACTGCTGATGACCAGGCCTTTCATTGGAGGAATTTTCCTCTTGGTATAAATCCTCCTGACGCTCACGTTGCATCCTCCTTCTCTGCGTCTTTGTCAGACCCTCTGGGCACCATCGAGGAAACTTGGTTTTCCAAACCGGCTGATAACAAGTCCCAGTTGGTTCTACACGACGTATATTAGGGTCCCTGTAGAATATTTCCTCATCGGGAACTCTTGCGTTTGCCATCTCCTCAAGCTCCTCTTGATTCCTTGGAAAATATCCAGCGTGTTTACCAAGCCTCTCATGTACACTAAGTCTGCCCCCCAGCCGATCATGCACTGATGCTCTGCCTCTGATCGGCTCATTGATAGACAAACCCTGATTACCAAGTTGAAACCTCCTTTCTGAGCGATTGACTCCGTAATAACCATTACACTCAGGGCAATTTTCAACAGTTGGCAATTTAATACCTTCTTCCCAGCAATGGATGAAAAACGGACATCTCCAATGATCTTTATGTCGATTCCATTCTTCCTGATGTCTCATTTCTTGCTGTTGTCGATATCGGTCATTACGTTGACGCCAACCCTCCTGCTGCCTTCGATGAGTAATCACAATGCCAGGTCGAGGAGGATTTTTGGAACTACTGCTTTCTCCTAGCAAACCCTTACTCTTTGCATCATCGGTAGTTATCCGATGTTGGGGGTCCACTGACGCGTTTTTCTCAGCAGCCTCTGACGTCAATACCTTGGTCTTTCCTTTGGCATCCAACATATTTGCTGGAAAAGGGTGTTGATCAATTTTCATCGGCTTCTGGGCCTTGGAAGTACCAAACTTAATTCTCCCAGATTCAATAGCCGATTGTAACTGTTGCCTGAATACCTTGCACTCATTTGTACTGTGTGAAGTTGCATTGTGCCATTTGCAGTATAAAATCTTCTTCAACTCTTCTGCCGATGGGATCACATGATTAGGTGACAGCTTAATTTGGCCCTCTTGAAGCAGAAGATCAAATATTTTATCGGCCTTGGTGATATCAAAGGTAAACTTTTCTGGCTCTTTTTGACCAAAGGGACATGATATCGGCTTTTTATTCTTAACCCACTCAGCTAAGCCGATAACTGGTTCTTCATCAGAGTCAGAATCTCCTACTTCTTCAACAAATGATACCTTTTTACTCCAGTTCTTTTTAGGTTCAAAAACCCTAGTATCTTGATCAGAGATCCTTTGCACAAGATGACTGAGGCTTTCAAACTCCTGAGAAGCATATCTGTCTTTAAGATGTGGCAATAACCCTTGGAAAGCCAGATCGGCAAGCTGCCGATCATCCAGCACCAGGCTGTAGCACTTATTTTTTACATCTCGTAGCCTTTGTACAAAGCTCTCTACCGATTCATCATTACGCTGTCTCAATTTTACTAAATCGGTAAGCTTCTTTTCATGGATTCCAGCAAAGAAATACTTATGGAATTGTTTTTCTAGATCAACCCAAGTAATAATAGAATTTGGTGGTAATGAAATGAACCATGTAAATGCTGATCTAGACAAAGATGATGAAAATAATCGAACTCTTAATTCATCTCTGTTAGCTGCCTCTCCACATTGAATAATGAAGCGATTGACATGTTCCATTGTTGATGTATCATCTTGCCCAGAGAATTTAGTGAAATCCGGTACCTTGTATCGATTTGGGAGAGGAATTAAATCGTATGCAGGAGGGTATGGAGTCCGATAAGAATAAGTATTGACCTTGGGCTTTATCCCAAACTGATCCTTCATAATTTCTGCTATCTTATCGGCCCAAAAAGCATCAGCCTCCTGCTGACGAACTGGTTGAATTTCTACAGGAGGTGCCTGCTGACATCCCTCCACATATCTTTGTGGCCCACGATCTCCAGCAATCGGCATATTTGCCGTTACTTGTGGTCCATTAGCCTGTTGGAAAGGATTCATCGGCTGGGCTGCCGATGCTTGATTCTGGAAACCAGCTTGCATATGACCTTGTTGAATCCCTGCAACCTGCTGATTTCGCTGAACTGTATGTTGAACAGGTAACTGTCCTGACCAATCATTACTAGAACTCATCGGTACAAAACTTACCGATGGCTGGTAATTTGCTGATATTGTTGGATAATTATAACTGGTTTGAGGCATGAACTGAACCCCAGTTTGACTCATAGCAGGGGCTTTCTGCTGCATCGGCAGTAAGCTCGCCGATGGACTTGAATTGAATGTTTGAACCATAGGCATCTGGAAACCTCCTGGAGTTGGTTGCACAGAAGTAGTTGCGGCATATTGAGGCACTTGAGCCATCGGCGAAACGGCCGATGGTATAGGTGCTCTTCCTACTGCATCAAACACTTGAGGTAATCTAGGATTGAAAGCAGATGACTCTGGAGGCATGCCATATCCCCACCAATTAGTAGGAATCTGGCTATTCTGAGACACAGGGCCTGACATAGCTGATGCCGATAGATCTGTATTAAGCTGAACTCGCCCTCCTGGTAGTACCTGATCTGATTGTATCGGTGTAGATTGAATATTAGGTGAGCCTGCCAATACTAGAGGGGAAGTAACTTCTGTACCCACAACGGCCAAAGGAGCCGATGGAGTTTTGACAGATGCCGGCTCTGGTTGATGATAGGCAGGCCCAACGTAATGTGGTGCCGCTTGTCCTTCTTTGAGAGTTCGAACCACAGCATTATGAACAGTATTGGACAGCACATTGGAATGATTAATCAAAGCATGATTTACTGCAGAATTAACCATCTCTTGAAGTTTACCAGGATTGGAGTCAAAGGTAACCTGCCGAGGCAACGGCAAATCTTGCTTCTGGATGACTTGTCCACTCTTGTTCAAGCTAAACGATCTCAGACAAAGCTGCTTGTATTCTTCTACAGCCTTTTCCATAGCCTGCCTCTGTTCTTCCTTGAGATCTTCTTCTGATACTGCGATAATGTTCCCTGAATCGATCTCGGGATTGAACATAGTGATTGATTGGTCCCACCGAGCGTGCCAAAAGATGTGTTGATGCAAAAGTGGATCTGCAAACACAAAGGGCTAATACCCAAATCGATATCCAAAGCGTGCCAGTCGATTTGACCTGCTAATCGACAAGGATGAAGATACGAACACTTTGGTCCTGACAACAGCGATACGCCCGGAAGTCACGGCCAAGAGGTGCTCACGCGGAACTCGAGAATCGCCGAAGGTCGCACTGAAACGATGCAGCTCGCCGAATCAATGAGAACTCGTAAAAAAGGAAAAATATGCAAATTGACAAAGTCGCCGAAAAGTAAGTAGATGCAAATAGGAGTAAAAATTGGTTTTGATATTGATTGATATATCTATTACATTGCCCCTTACTCCATATTTATACCCTGATCTAAAGAGACACAACCAAACACAACTAGGACACTAATCCCATATCTAAGGAAACACGTGACTCTTACATGAATCATACCCTAACAAATATAGAAAAGGAAATCAACTCCTATCTATTTCCCTGTCCGCCTCAATTACGATGGAAATCTCACCGTCTTCCTTCATCGGCATACTCCCTATTTCATCGGCAGTAGTCTTCAAGCCTTCCTTCATCGGCATACTCCATGTTTCATCGGCAGTAGTCTTCAAGCCTTCCTTCATCGGCATACTCCATGTTTCATCGGCAGTAGTCCTCAAGCCTCCCTTCATCGGCATCGACAATAACACCTCCAACCTCATCGGCAACGCCCGAGTCCAAATCAACCTTTCCATCGACCATCACCAGCTATCGGCAACCATCTTTACAAACTGGCTTTCATCGGCTATCAAAGTATTCAATAACTTTCCCCTTGCCGATTAGTCCACTCCGATTATTTTGACACGTGCAAAAAACGGTGTCAACAGCACCGCATCTGGAAAACCGTGAGGAAGAAGCCAAAGATTGTGGCTAGAGTGAGCCTATGCGACAGCCAACGCCGTGGTAGCACCATGACAGACGCCATGAAGAGCGACCTCCCAGCACGATCCGGGATGTCATACAGGTGAACTATTGGGACGGCACCTCTAGCGTTGACAAATCCTGCTGCATACTCCGTAGCTAGTTGAAGGCTCTCCAGTTGAGCGGACAAATCTGAAAGTTCAAAAGGGAGATGATCAGAATCCAGAAGGTGAAGTTGAGAGGAAATAAAGGCTATGATATTTCACCCATGATTCTGGCCTCGGCTTTGGCCAATTTATCATCCACTAAATCAACCACGAGAGGTGATTGACATCGAGCCATGTCTAGGGTTGATTCTGCAAGAGAAAGACATTCGACAAGACTCTGGCTGTGGCTGTCAATGGTGGCGAGCAGGTCATCATTGCTGATCCACCGCCCCGAGTAGCAAGGAAGCTAGCGATAAGCTATTGACAAGGAAGACCCTAGAGGCAGAACGGAGTTGTCCCTATGACCTAAGGCAGTGGGTGCATCACGAGCTGCACTTTCTCGATGATGAAGGTGCTGGTGCAATGTTACAGATTCGTCGTGAGCCCCCTCAGCAGACCTCTTGCTGATTTCCATGATCTCAAGCTTATAGGGACTATATTGAGGATGTGAAGGGATTGAAACGAAGCGGATTGTTGCTCGACCTTCAACCGTGGCCCATATATATAGCTCGGGAAGGCAAAGTCAGTTTCACCGGAGATATGAAGTTGAAATCAGAGATAGGAAATAGATCAACACAATAGGAATTTAGGGGATGGATAACAGAAGGGTAACAGATTTGAACTTATCACTTCCCCAAGTTATGAAGCATCATGGGACGGATACAAAGAATTTACATGGACCAAAGATCAACCCACCAAGGCTTCTTTTGGATTGAAGGAAGTCCGGATCCCCACAAGGCCAAGGATCATCATAAACCAAGTCACATCGGCCCATTAATAAAATTATGCCAAAGAAAGAGAAAAGCCGCCTAACTAGCAGATACCCACAGGTTTCTTGGTGACTTGGGGAAACCACTAGAAAGAAGCTTGCGGTTCTCCCGATAGGCATTTTGATGGAACGAACAAGGGAAAAGTGTCCACACATTTTAGCCCTTGGAAACACTAGGATAGCTCTACGAGCATGGTGAGAAGACGTAGGCGTGTCACAAGACTTCTTCTAGCCGTAGTAGCTGATCCTCTTGCTCGACAAAGTGCTAGAATGGGCGACACAATCACCCTATGCACAAGAATTCTTCTAACCCCTCAAGATCTTTATCGCACAGAGATAGGCCATGGAGGGTCCAGTGGAGTTGGGAGCACTCGAACAGATGGATGGAAGAAAAACATGGCCAAAGTGTTGAGTTGCTCTCGCTAGGATCAGACGAGCGTTTTATAGCTAGTTCGGGAGGATGAATCCAAATGCCCGTGAAATAGTGGTGCTCTTGCAAAAGTTTTGAGGCATAGGCTTGTGAATGGACGCAAGCAGCGACAAACGGTGGACCCTAGATCAAGGTTCTCTACCCATGACTGTGGACCAATTAGGGATGCAGATAGGATAATTTTGAAATAAAATTACTTTTATCCCAAAATTAGGGGGCATGTGTTTACACCAGAATTTGGAAGGAGAATCCTAGAAGGTTGAGACCTCCCAAAATCATGCCAGCAAGGAATCGATTGTGTGTGGATCGGAACTAGCTGAGTCGGATGCAGCAATAGGATCGGTTTTCTTCAAATAGCGCCAGCAGATAATGACAGAGGCTATGATTGGCGCTGGGACATGACATGCTGGACTCTATAAAAAGGGAAAGATTAGAGTCCAAGTTATCTTAAATTAGGAATATTTTTATTTTATGCCAAAGGTTGTAAAAAATCGTGCTTGAGTAGGATTCATGTTTAGACTTCGAGTATAAATACCAAACCCTGGCTATTGTAAAATCATCAACCAATCAAATACAAAGTCAATTACTTTTTTTGGATCCAGCCACCCCTTAGGAGTAGGAGTAGAGTAGATCTCAACAAATTCTTCAGCGAGTACGGCTGCATCGATCTGGTCGACCTCCACTGCTTGTCTGTAAGTACCATCATGGTTTATACCTCTATTCGTATGGCTACATCGATCTGGTCGACCCCCACTGTGACTCTGGTATAGGCTAGTTATCGATTTTTGTCTAATTCAAGTATGGCCTATGTGATTCTACCTCACACCCCACTGCTTGAATTAGATCAAGGTCAAGTTATTGGTTCTACCTCAATATGGCAGTCTTTGGTAGATTCATTAAGTTACCGATATTGTTTATTGCTTTCATTGTTTATCTAATTACAATAATATCACTCTACCCGATTGAGATTGATCTGGATCGGCCTTATATCTTGTTTAACTCATCGTCTGCTAGTCTAAAACTGATCTAATCTACATCTTAAGCGATGAGTTATGTTTTTTATCAGCTATTTTCGTATCAATCTTAATCATGCATAGCGTGCGGTTAAGGCATACCCGATCTTGAGTAGATCTATTAGTTAATGAAAACCGTTCCATGGCTCATCATCATGGCCTGTGGGATTCTGCCTCTCACCCCACTGTTGGCACCGTGGCGTGGGGATCGTTAGTTAGTAGACCCATTCCTAAGAAGGCATGACCTTAACTGTGCGCTATGCCTGAATCGGTTGTTTAGTCAATATCGAATGCTTTCACGAACAGTTCACATTACGAGATCATTGAAGTAGAGATAAGTTGAAAGATGCGTTAGCCCCATGATCTTGTTACGGTATTACAGCCTGCATGATTCTACCTCATGCCCCACTGATATTAGTAATGAGTTAGGGTTGTCGAGTCTATTGTTGTTTCTATGGCCTGCATGATTCTGCCTCATGCCCCACTAGCCATGGCGATAGATGAGATCTAACATGTTCATTAAATTTACCTTTATTAAATGGTTAAGAGGTGTTGAGCTGTTTCTTTAAATAAAAGGAGTTCGGTTACTTGTAGTCATTGGCTCAGTATAAACCAATCATCATTGATATCTTATCGCCATTGATTAATATTTACTTAAATAATATTTATCCTGAATGATAACCGATCCTTCTTATACAACCCTATGCGCTTTAATCGATTCATTCTTGTGAACGTGATGGGATTGACTATTTAGTCGATTTTCCCTCATATCGGCTCTTAGAGCCACACATTCGGGACTGTCTGGCAACACTAGCATGTTCCGCCGTTAATTACTGATAAGCTTTCTCTCCTTGTCAATTATAGGGTCAAATTGACTGGCACGTCTCGGGAGGATTGCGCAGGATCAGGAGGATTGCACAACACTGGCATCATGGGACGGATACAAAGAATTTACATGGACCAAAGATCAACCCACCAAGGCTTCTTTTGGATTGAAGGAAGTCCGGATCCCCACAAGGCCAAGGATCATCATAAACCAAGTCACATCGGCCCATTAATAAGATTATGCCAAAGAAAGAGAAAAGCCGCCTGACTAGCAGATACCCACAGGTTTCTTGGTGACTTGGGGAAACCACTAGAAAGAAGCTTGCGGTTCTCCCGATAGGCATTTTGATGGAACGAACAAGGGAAAAGTGTCCACACATTTTAGCCCTTGGAAACACTAGGATAGCTCTACGAGCATGGTGAGAAGACGTAGGCGTGTCACAAGACTTCTTCTAGCTGCAGTAGCTGATCCTCTTGCTCGACAAAGTGCTAGAATGGGCGACACAATCACCCTATGCACAAGAATTCTTCTAACCCCTCAAGATCTTTATCGCACAGAGATAGGCCATGGAGGGTCCAGCGGAGTTGGGAGCACTCAAACAGATGGATGGAAGAAAAACATGGCCGAAGTGTTGAGTTGCTCTCGCTAGGATCAGACGAGCGTTTTATAGCCAGTTCGGGAGGATGAATCCAAATGCCCGTGAAATAGTGGTGCTCTTGCAAAAGTTTTGAGGCATAGGCTTGTGAATGGACGCAAGCGGCGACAAACGGTGGACCCTAGATCAAGGTTCTCTACCCATGACTGTGGACCAATCAGGGATGCAGATAGGATAATTTTGGAATAAAATTACTTTTATCCCAAAATTAGGGGGCATATGTTTACACCAGAATTTGGAGGGAGAATCTTAGAAGGTTGAGAGCTCCCAAAATCATGCCAGCAAGGAATTGATTGTGTGTGGATCGGAACTAGCTGAGTCGGATGCAGCACTAGGATCGGTTTTCTTCAAATAGCGCCAGCAGATAATGACAGAGGCTATGATTGGCGCTGGGACATGACATGCTGGACTCTATAAAAAGGGAAAGATTAGAGTCCAAGTTATCTTAAATTAGGAATATTTTTATTTTATGCCAAAGGTTGTAACAAATCATGCTTGAGTAGGATTCATGTTTAGACTTCGAGTATAAATACCAAACCCTGGCTATTGTAAAATCATCAACCAATCAAATACAAAGTCAATTACTTTTTTCGGATCTGGCCACCCCTTAGGAGTAGGAGTAGAGTAGATCTCGACAAATTCTTCAGCGAGTACGGCTGCATTGATCTGGTCGACCTCCACTGCTTGTCTGTAAGTACCATCATGGTTTATACCTCTGTTTGTATGGCTACATCGATCTGGTCGACCCCCACTGCGACTCTGGTATAGGCTAGTTATCAATTTTTGTCTAATTCAAGTATGGCCTATGTGATTCTGCCTCACACCCCACTGCTTGAATTAGATCAAGGTCAAGTTATTGGTTCTACCTCAATATGGCAGTCTTTGGTAGATTCATTAAGTTACCGATATTGTTTATTGCTTTCATTGTTTATCTAATTATAACAATATCACTCTACCCGATTGAGATTGATCTGGATTGGCCTTATATCTTGTTTAACTCATCGTCTGCTAGTCTAAAACTGATCTAATCTACATCTTAAGCGATGAGTTATGTTTTTTATCAGCTATTTTCGTATCAATCTTAATCATGCATAGCGTGCGGTTAAGGCATACCCGATCTTGAGTAGATCTATTAGTTAATGAAAACCATTCCATGGCTCATCATCATGGCCTGTGGGATTCTGCCTCTCACCCCACTGTTGGCACCGTGGCCTGGGGATCGTTAGTTAGTAGACCCATTCCTGAGAAGGCATGACCTTAACTGTGTGCTATGCCTGAATCGGTTGTTTAGTCAATATCGAATGCTTTCATGAACAGTTCACATTACGAGATCATTGAAGTAGAGATAAGTTGAAAGATGCGTTAGCCCCATGATCTTGTTACAGTATTATAGCCTGCATGATTCTGCCTCATGCCCCACTGATATTAGTAATGAGTTAGGGTCGTCGAGTCTATTGTTGTTTCTATGGCCTGCATGATTCTGCCTCATGCCCCACTAGCCATGGCGATAGATGAGATCTAACATATTCATTAGATTTACCTTTATTAAATGGTTAAGAGGTGTTGAGCTGTTTCTTTAAATAAAAGGAGTTCGGTTATTTGTAGTCATTGGCTCAGTATAAACCAATCATCATTGATATCTTATCGCCATTGATTAATATTTGCTTAAATAATATTTATCCTGAATGATAACCGATCCTTCTTTTACAACCCTATGCGCTTTAATCGATTCATTCTTGTGAACATGATGGGATTGACTATTTAGTCGATTTTCCCTCATATCGGCTCTTAGAGCCACACATTCAGGACTGTCTGGCAACACTGGCATGTTTCGCCCTTAATTACTGATAAGCTTTCTCTCCTTGTCAATTATAGGGTCAAATTGACTGGCACGTCTCGGGAGGATTGCGTAGGATCGACCACCCTTGCGCTAAAGCCAGGTGGATCTGCTCCATCGAGTGGATCCTTCCGGCTTGCTGCGTGTGTCCTCGGCACAGAGGTGAAAATTCTGTGTCGACACCAGCGGATATGGACAAGACAACATTCGCACCCATGATGACCTCTATGAGTTCCTCGTCGTGCTGTTTGGCCTATGGAATGCGCCGTCATCCTTCCAGGCGCTCATGAACAACGTCTTGTGCCCACTCCTATGTAGGTTTGTCCTCGTCTTCTTCAACATCCTTATCTCAGTGACTCATGGACCGATCATCTTCACCACATCTGCACCATCCTCAGCACCCTACACTAGCACCACCTCTTCATCAAGCAGTCTAAGTGTGCGTTTGGTGTCGCCTCTATTACATACTTGGGACACATCATCTCGGTGGAAGGCGTGGCCATGGATTCGGCTAAGGTCTAGGTCATGCACGACTGGCCCCTCCCTCGCTTGGTGCATGTAGTCCGGGGGTTCCTCGGCCTAGCGAGATACAGCCGCAAGTTTGTGCTAGACTATGGCACCATCGCCACTCCTCTGATGGTCTTATGTAAGGACAGTTTTGTGTGGACCAATGCCACCATCGAATCCTTTAAGGCATTGACAACAACGATTGTAACACCTCTGGTGTTAAGCATCACTAAAACTTGGTCAAGTCATCATCATGCATAGAAAGTATCCATGGTAGCTAACCATGCTTTGCATTTACTAAAATCAAGAATATTTTGTAGGTTATGCAATGCATTGGTGTGATGTAATGAGCAAGAACCAAAAATTATTTTGAGGTACTTTGTGATCTCTTATTTTTGAATTTCACTAAAATACTTGAAAATATGCCCTAATAAACTTTGAGGTGTAAAGTTTGTACTTTACACTAGGGTCAAGAGTAGGGTATGAATTCAAGTCCAAACCACTAAAACTTGAGCTCCAAATGTGAATTCAAAATGTGATTTCAACACAACCATTTTTGGCTAAGTTATGGATTTCAACATTTAAGTTCCATTTTGGGGAATTTATTAAAATGAACTTCTCAAATAAACTTGCTTCAACCATTGTATCATTGATTGGTACAAAGTTTGTGCTAACCAATGGTGGTATTGGTTGATAAGTTTGTTAGTTAATTAATCACTAATTAATTCCCTAAGTTAGCTACCCAAATCAATTTTGCAAACCCTAACTGAATTTCCAAAGTCAGTTTCAAAGTACTCGTGTTCCCCATCTTGTATCTCTCAATCCAGTGAGATTTAGTGCTTGTTTCTTAAACA